>NC_083497.1:4905811-5216207 GCF_905332965.1 Bombus pascuorum | reverse complement strand
ATACTATTACGTAATGACGGATAACGCTATATACTATTACGTACTAACGTATAACGCTATAAACTAATACGTAATGACGAATAACGTGATATAGTATTACGTACTAACGTATAACGTTATATACTATTACGTAAAGACGTATAACGTTATATACTAATACGTAATGCCGTATAACGCTATATACATATTTACGTACTAACGTATAACGTTATAAACTATTACGCAATGACGTATAACGTTATATACTATTACGCAATGACGTATAACGCTATATACTATTACGTACTAACGTATAACGTTATAAACTAATACGTAATGACGTATAACGTTATATACTATTACGTACTAACGTATAACGTTATAAACTAATACGTACTAACGAATAACGTTATATACTATTACGTACTAACGTATAATGTTATAAACTAATACGTAATGACGTATAACGTTATATACTATTACGTAATAACGTGTAACGTTATATACTAATACGTAATAACGTAAAACGTTATATACTATTACGTACTAACGTGTAACGTTGTATAGTATTACCTGATGACGTATAATGTTATATACTATTACGTACTAACGTATAACGTTATATCCTATTACGTAATAACGTATAACGTTATATACCATTACGTACTAACGTATAACGTTATATACTATTACGTACTAACGTATAACGTTATATACTATTACGTAATCACGTAAAACGTTATATACTATTACGTAATATCGTATAACGTTATATACTATTACGTAATGACGTATAACGTTATATACTAATACGTAATGACGTATAACGTTATATCGTATTACGTACTAACGTATAACGTTATAAACTAATACGTACTAACGTATAACGTTATTGAGTATTACCTTATAGCGTATAACGTTATATACTAATACGTAATAACGTAAAACGTTATATACTATTACGTAATAACGTATAACGTTATATACTATTACGTACTAACGTATAACGTTTTATACTATTACGTAATGACGTATAACGTTATATACTTATACGTAATGACGTATATCGTTATATACTATTACGTACTAACGTATAACGTTATATACTATTACGTAATGACGTATAACGCTATATACTATTACGTACTAACGTATAACGTTATAAACTAATACGTAATGACGAATAACGTTATATACTATTACGCAATGACGTATAACGCTATATACTATTACGTACTAACGTATAACGTTATAAACTATTACGCAATGACGTATAACGTTATATACTATTACGCAATGACGTATAACGTTATATACTATTACGTAATGACGTATAACGTTATATACTAATACGTAATCACGTATAACGTTATATCGTATTACGTACTAACGTATAACGTTGTAAACTAATACGTACTAACGTATAACGTTATTGAGTATTACCTTATAGCGTATAACGTTATATACTAATACGTAATTACGTGAAACGTTATATACTATTACGTAATAACGTATAACGTTATATACTATTACGTAATGACGTATAACGTTATAAACTAATACGTAATGACGAGTAACGTTATATACTATTACGTACTAACGTATAACGTTATAAACTAATACGTACTAAGGTATAACGTTGTATACTATTACGTACTAACGTATAACGTTATATACTAATACGCAATAACGTATAACGTTGTATACTATTACGTACTAACGTATAACGTTATATACTATTACGTAATGACGGATAACGCTATATACTATTACGTACTAACGTATAACGCTATAAACTAATACGTAATGACGAATAACGTTATATAGTATTACGTACTAACGTATAACGTTATATACTATTACGTAAAGACGTATAACGTTATATACTAATACGTAATAACGTACAACGTTATATACTATTTCGTGCTAACGTGTAACGTTATATACTATTACGTAATGACGTATAACGCTATATACTATTACGTACTAACGTGTAACGTTATATAGGATTACGTACTAACGTATAACGTTATATATTATTACGTAATGACGTATAACGCTATATACTATTACGTACTAACGTATAACGTTATAAACTAATACGTAATGACGAATAACGTTATATGCTATTACGTACTAACGTATAACGTTATAAACTAATACGTACTAACGTATAACGTTATAAACTATTACGCAATGACGTATAACGTTATATACTATTACGCAATGACGTATAACGCTATATACTATTACGTACTAACGTATAACGTTATAAACTAATACGTAATGACGTATAACGTTATATACTATTACGTACTAACGTATAACGTTCTAAACTAATACGTACTAACGAATAACGTTATATACTATTACGTACTAACGTATAATGTTATAAACTAATACGTAATGACGTATAACGTTATATACTATTACGTAATAACGTGTAACGTTATATACTAATACGTAATAACGTAAAACGTTATATACCATTACGTACTAACGTGTAACGTTATATAGTATTACCTGATGACGTATAATGTTATATACTATTACGTACTAACGTATAACGTTATATCCTATTACGTAATAACGTATAACGTTATATACGATTACGTACTAACGTATAACGTTATATACTATTACGTACTAACGTATAACGTTATATACTATTACGTAATAACGTAAAACGTTATATACTATTACGTAATAACGTATAACGTTATATACTATTACGTAATGACGTATAACGTTATATACTAATACGTAATGACGTATAACGTTATATCGTATTACGTACTAACGTATAACGTTATAAACTAATACGTACTAACGTATAACGTTATTGAGTATTACCTTATAGCGTATAACGTTATATACTAATACGTAATAACGTAAGACGTTATATACTATTACGTAATAACGTATAACGTTATATACTATTACGTAATGACGTATAACGTTATACACTATTACGTAAAGACGTATAACGTTATATACTAATACGGAATAACGTAAAACGTTGTATACTATTACGTACTAACGTATAACGTTATATACCATTACGTACTAACGCATAACGTTATACACTATTACGTAAAGACGTATAACGTTATATACTAATACGTAATAACGTATAACGTTGTATACTATTACGTACTAACGTATAACGTTATATACTATTACGTAATGACGTATAACGTTATATACTAATACGTAATGACGTATAACGTTGTATACTATTACGCACTAACGTATAACGTTATAAACTAATACGTACTATCGTATAACGTTATATACTATTACGTGCTAACGTATAACGTTATATACTATTTCGTGCTAACGTGTAACGTTATATACTATTACGTAATGACGTATAACGTTATAAACTAATACGTAATGACGAGTAACGTTATATACTATTACGTACTAACGTATAACGTTATAAACTAATACGTACTAACGTATAACGTTATAAACTAATACGTACTAATGTGTAACGTTATATAGCATTACCTGATGACGTATAACGTTGTATACTATTACGTAATAACGTGTAACGTAATATAGTATTACCTGATGACGTATAACGTTATATACTATTACGTACTAACGTATAACGTTATATACTATTACGCAATGACGTATAACGTTATATACTATTACGCAATGACGTATAACGCTATATACTATTACGTACTAAAGTATAACGTTATAAACTAATACGTAATGACGAATAACGTTATATACTGTTACGTACTAACGTATAACGTTATAAACTAATACGTACTAATGTGTAACGTTATATAGCATTACCTGATGACGTATAACGTTGTATACTATTACGTAATAACGTGTAACGTAATATAGTATTACCTGATGACGTATAACGTTATAAACTAATACGTAATGACGTATAACGTTATATACTATTACGCAATGACGTATAACGTTATAAACTAATACGTAATGACGAATAACGTTATATACTGTTACGTACTAACGTATAACGTTATAAACTAATACGTAATGACGTATAACGTTATAAACTAATACGTGATGACGAGTAACGTTATATACTATTACGTAATGACGTATAACGTTATAAACTAATACGTGATGACGAGTAACGTTATATACTATTACGTACTAACGTATAACGTTATAAACTAATACGTACTAACGTATAACGTTATACACCATTACGTAAAGACGTATAACGTTATATACTAATACGTAATAACGTATAACGTTGTATACTATTACGTACTAACGTATAACGTTATATACTATTACGTAATGACGTATAGCGCTATATACTATTACGTACTAACGTATAACGTTATAAACTAATACGTAATGACGAATAACGTTATATAGTATTACGTACTAACGTATAACGTTATATACTATTACGTAAAGACGTATAACGTTATATACTAATACGTAATAACGTACAACGTTATATCGTATTACGTGCTAACGTATAACGTTATATACTATTTCGTGTTAACGTGTAACGTTATATACTATTACGTAATGACGTATAACGTTATACACTATTACGTAAAGACGTATAACGTTATATACTAATACGTAATGACGTATATCGTTATATACTATTACGTACTAACGTATAACGTTATATACTATTACGTAATGACGTATAACGCAATATACTATTACGTACTAACGTATAACGTTATAAACTAATACGTAATGACGAATAACGTTATATACTATTACGTACTAACGTATAACGTTATATACTATTACGCAATGACGTATAACGTTATATACTATTACGCACTAACGTATAACGTTATAAACTAATACGTACTAACGTATAACGTTATATACTATTACGTGCTAACGTATAACGTTATAAACTAATACGTAATGACGTATAACGTTATATACTATTACGTACTAACGTAGAACGTTATATACTATTACGTAATGACGTATAACGCTATATATTATTACGTACTAACGTATAACGTTATAAACTAATACGTAATGACGAATAACGTTATATACTATTACTTACTAACGTATAACGTTATATACTATTACGCAATGACGCATAACGTTATATACTATTACGCTCTAACGTATAACGTTATAAACTAATACATACTAACGTATAACGTTATATACTATTACGTGCTAACGTATAACGTTATATACTATTTCGTGCTAACGTGTAACGTTATATACTATTACGTAATGACGTATAACGCTATATACTATTACGTACTAACGTGTAACGTTATATAGTATTACGTACTAACGTATAACGTTATACACTATTACGTAAAGACGTATAACGTTATATACTAATACGTAATAACGTATAACGTTATATACTATTACGTACTAACGTATAACGTTATATATTATTACGTAATGACGTATAACGCTATATACTATTACGTACTAACGTATAACGTTATAAACTAATACGTAATGACGAATAACGTTATATACTATTACGTACTAACGTATAACGTTATATACTATTACGCAATGACGAATAACGTTATATACTATTACGCAATGACGTATAACGCTATATATTATTACGTACTAACGTATAACGTTATAAACTATTACGCAATGGCGTATAACGTTATATACTATTACGCAATGACGTATAACGCTATATACTATTACGTACTAACGTATAACGTTATAAACTAATACGTAATGACGTATAACGTTATATACTATTACGTACTAACGTATAACGTTATAAACTAATACGTATTAACGAATAACGTTATATACTATTACGTACTAACGTATAATGTTATAAACTAATACGTAATGACGTATAACGTCATATACTAATACGTAATAACGTATAACGTTATATCGTATTACGTGCTAACGTATAACGTTATATACTATTACGTACTAACGTGTAACGTTATATAGTATTACCTGATGACGTATAACGTTATATACTATTACGTACTAACGTGTAACGTTATATAGTATTACCTGATGACGTATAATGTTATATACTATTACGTACTAACGTATAACGTTATATCCTATTACGTAATAACGTATAACGTTATATACCATTACGTACTAACGTATAACGTTATATACTATTACGCAATGACGTATAACGCTATATACTATTACGTACTAAAGTATAACGTTATAAACTAATACGTAATGACGAATAACGTTATATACTATTACGTACTAACGTATAACGTTATAAACTAATACGTAATGACATATAACGTTATAAACTAATACGTAATGACGAGTAACGTTATATACTATTACGTACTAACGTATAACGTTATAAACTAATACGTATTAACGTATAACGTTATGCACCATTACGTAAAGACGTATAACGTTATATACTAATACGTAATAACGTATAACGTTGTATACTATTACGTACTAACGTATAACGTTATATACTATTACGTCATGACGTATAACGCTATATAATATTACGTACTAACGTATAACGTTATAAACTAATACGTAATGACGAATAACGTTATATAGTATTACGTACTAACGTATAACGTTATATACTATTACGTAAAGACGTATAACGTTATATACTAATACGTAATAACGTACAACGTTATATCGTATTACGTGCTAACGTATAACGTTATATACTATTTCGTGCTAACGTGTAACGTTATAAACTAATACGTAATGACGAATAACGTTATAAACTAATACGTATTAACGTATAACGTTATACACCATTACGTAAAGACGTATAACGTTATATACTAATACGTAATAACGTATAACGTTGTATACTATTACGTACTAACGTATAACGTTATATACTATTACGTAATGACGTATAACGTTATACACTATTACGTAAAGACGTATAACGTTATATACTAATACGTAATAACGTATAACGTTGTATACTATTACGTACTAACGTATAACGTTTTATACTATTACGTAATGACGTATAACGTTATATAGTAATACGTAATGACGTATATCGTTATATACTATTACGTACTAACGTATAACGTTATATACTATTACGTAATGACGTATAACGCTATATACTATTACGTACTAACGTATAACGTTATAAACTAATACGTAGTGACGAATAACGTTATATACTATTACGTAATGACGTATAACGCTATATACTATTACGTACTAACGTGTAACGTTATATAGTATTACGTACTAACGTATAACGTTATATATTATTACGTAATGACGTATAACGCTATATACTATTACGTACTAACGTATATCGTTATAATCTAATACGTAAAGACGAATAACGTTATATACTATTACGTACTAACGTATAACGTTATATACTAATACGTAATAACGTATAACGTTATTTCGTATTACGTGCTAACGTATAACGTTATATACTATTACGTACTAACGTGTAACGTTATATAGTATTACCTGATGACGTATAATGTTATATACTATTACGTACTAACGTATAACGTTATATCCTATTACGTAATAACGTATAACGTTATATACCATTACGTACTAACGTATAACGTTATATACTATTACGTACTAACGTATAACGTTATATACTATTACGTAATAACGTAAAACGTTATATACTATTACGTAATAACGTATAACGTTATATACTATTACGTAATGACGTATAACGTTATATACTAATACGTAATCACGTATAACGTTATATCGTATTACGTACTAACGTATAACGTTATAAACTAATACGTACTAACGTATAACGTTATTGAGTATTACCTTATAGCGTATAACGTTATATACTAATACGTAATAACGTAAAACGTTATATACTATTACCTAATAACGTATAACGTTATATACTATTACGTAATGACGTATAACGTTATACACTATTACGTAAAGACGTATAACGTTATATACTAATACGTAATAACGTATAACGTTGTATACTATTACGTACTAACGTATAACGTTATAACTATTACGTAATGACGTATAACGTTATATACTAATACGTAATGACGTATATCGTTATATACTATTACGTACTAACGTATAACGTTATATACTATTACGTAATGACGTATAACGCTATATACTATTACGTACTAACGTATATCGTTATAAACTAATACGTAATGACGAATAACGTTATATACTATTACGTACTAACGTGTAACGTTATATACTATTACGTAATGACGTATAACGTTATAAACTAATACGTAATGACGAGTAACGTTATATACTATTACGTACTAACGTATAACGTTATAAACTAATACGTACTAAGGTATAACGTTGTATACTATTACGTACTAACGTATAACGTTATATACTAATACGTAATAACGTATAACGTTGTATACTATTACGTACTAACGTATAACGTTATATACTATTACGTAATGACGGATAACGCTATATACTATTACGTACTAACGTATAACGCTATAAACTAATACGTAATGACGAATAACGTTATATAGTATTACGTACTAACGTATAACGTTATATACTATTACGTAAAGACGTATAACGTTATATACTAATACGTAATAACATACAACGTTATATACTATTTCGTGCTAACGTGTAACGTTATATACTATTACGTAATGACGTATAACGCTATATAGTATTACGAACTAACGTGTAACGTTATATAGGATTACGTACTAACGTATAACGTTATATATTATTACGTAATGACGTATAACGCTATATACTATTACGTACTAACGTATAACGTTATAAACTAATACGTAATGACGCATAACGTTATATACTATTACGTACTAACGTATAACGTTATAAACTAATACGTACTAACGTATAACGTTATAAACTATTACGCAATGACGTATAACGTTATATACTATTACGCAATGACGTATAACGCTATATACTATTACGTACTAACGTATAACGTTATAAACTAATACGTAATGACGTATAACGTTATATACTATTACGTACTAACGTATAACGTTATAAACTAATACGTACTAACGAATAACGTTATATACTATTACGTACTAACGTATAATGTTATAAACTAATACGTAATGACGTATAACGTTATATACTATTACGTAATAACGTGTAACGTTATATACTAATACGTAATAACGTAAAACGTTATATACCATTACGTACTAACGTGTAACGTTATATAGTATTACCTGATGACGTATAATGTTATATACTATTACGTACTAACGTATAACGTTATATCCTATTACGTAATAACGTATAACGTTATATACCATTACGTACTAACGTATAACGTTATATACTGTTACGTACTAACGTATAACGTTATAAACTAATACGTAATGACGAATAACGTTATATAGTATTACGTACTAACGTATAACGTTATAAACTAATACGTACTAACGTATAACGTTATATACTAATACGTAATAACGTACAACGTTATATCGTATTACGTGCTAACGTATAACGTTATATACTATTTCGTGCTAACGTGTAACGTTATATACTATTACGTAATGACGTATAACGTTATACACTATTACGTAAAGACGTATAACGTCATATACTAATACGTAATGACGTATATCGTTATATACTATTACGTAGTAACGCATAACGTTATATTATATTACGTAATGACGTATAACGCTATATACTATTACGTACTAACGTATAACGTTATAAACTAATACGTAATGATGAATAACGTTATATACTATTACGTACTAACGTATAACGTTATATACTATTACGCAATGACGTATAACGTTATATACTATTACGCACTAACGTATAACGTTATAAACTAATACGTACTAACGTATAACGTTATATACTATTACGTGCTAACGTATAACGTTATAAACTAATACGTAATGACGTATAACGTTATATACTATTACGTACTAACGTACAACGTTATATACTATTACGTAATGACGTATAACGCTATATACTATTACGTGCTAACGTATAACGTTATATACTAATTCGTGCTAACGTGTAACGTTATATACTATTACGTAATGACGTATAACGTTATAAACTAATACATACTAACGTATAACGTTATATACTATTACGTGCTAACGTATAACGTTATATACTATTTCGTGCTAACGTGTAACGTTATATACTATTACGTAATGACGTATAACGCTATATACTATTACGTACTAACGTGTAACGTTATATAGTATTACATACTAACGTATAACGTTATACACTATTACGTAAAGACGTATAACGTTATATACTAATACGTAATAACGTATAACGTTGTATACTATTACGTACTAACGTATAACGTTATATACTATTACGCAATGACGAATAACGTTATATACTATTACGCAATGACGTATAACGCTATATACTATTACGTACTAACGTATAACGTTATAAATTATACGTAATGACGTATAACGTTATATACTATTACGTACTAACGTACAACGTTATACACTATTACGCAATGACGTATAACGTTATATACTATTACGTACTAACGTATAACGTTATAAACTAATACGTATTATCGAATAACGTTATGTACTATTACGTACTAACGTATAAGGTTATAAACTAATACGTAATGACGAATAACGTTATATACTATTACGTACTAACGTATAACGTTATATACTATTACGCAATGACGTATAACGTTATATACTATTACGCACTAACGTATAACGTTATAAACTAATACGTACTAACGTATAACGTTATATACTATTACGTGCTAACGTATAACGTTATAAAATAATACGTAATGACGTATAACGTTATAAACTATTACGTACTAACGTACAACGTTATATACTCTTACGTAATGACGTATAACGCTATATACTATTACGTACTAACGTATAACGTTATAAACTAATACGTAATGACGAATAACGTTATATACTATTACGTACTAACGTATAACGTTATATACTATTACGCAATGACGTATAACGTTATATACTATTACGTGCTAACGTATAACGTTATATACTATTTCGTGCTAACGTGTAACGTTATATACTATTACGCAATGACGTATAACGTTATACACTATTACGTAAAGACGTATAACGTTATATACTAATACGTAATAACGTATAACGTTATATACTATTACGTACTAACGTATAACGTTATATATTATTACGTAATGACGTATAACGCTATATACTATTACGTACTAACGTATAACGTTATAAACTAATACGTAATGACGAATAACGTTATATACTATTACGTACTAACGTATAACGTTATATACTATTACGCAATGACGTATAACGTTATATACTATTACGAAATGACGTATAACGTTGTATACTATTACGTACTAACGTATAACGTTATATACTATTACGTAATGACGTATAACGTTATATACTAATACGTAATGACGTATATCGTTATATACTATTACGTACTAACGTATAACGTTATATACTATTACGTAATGACGTATAACGCTATATACTATTACGTACTAACGTATAACTTTATAAACTAATACGTAATGACGAATAACGTTATATACTATTACGTACTAACGTATAACGTTATATACTATTACGCAATGACGTATAACGTTGTATACTATTACGCACTAACGTATAACGTTATAAACTAATACGTACTAACGTATAACGTTATATACTATTACGTGCTAACGTATAACGTTATATATTATTTCGTGCTAACGTGTAACGTTATATACTATTACGTAATGACGTATAACGTTATAAAGTAATACGTAATGACGTATAACATTATATACTATTACGTACTAACGTATAACGTTATAAACTAATACTTAATGACGAATAACGTTATATACTATTACGTACTAACGTATAACGTTATATACTATTACGCAATGACGTATAACGTTATATACTATTACGCACTAACGTATAACGTTATAAACTAATACGTACTAACGTATAACGTTATATACTATTACGTACTAACGTATAACGTTATATACTAATACGTAATAACGTATAACGTTGTATACTATTACGTACTAACGTATAACGTTATATACGATTACGTACTAACGTGTAACGTTATATAGTATTACCTGATGACGTATAACGTTGTATACTATTACGTACTAACGTATAACGTTATATACTATTACGCAATGACGAATAACGTTATATACTATTACGCAATGACGTATAACGCTATATACTATTACGTACTAACGTATAACGTTATAAACTAATACGTAATGACGTATAACGTTATATACTATTACGTACTAACGTATAACGTTATACACTATTACGCAATGACGTATAACGTTATATACTATTACGCAATGACGTATAACGCTATATACTATTACGTACTAACGTATAACGTTATAAACTAATACGTAATGACGTATAACGTTATATACTATTACGTACTAACGTATAACGTTATAAACTAATACGTATTATCGAATAACGTTATATACTATTACGTACTAACGTATAAGGTTATAAACTAATACGTAATGACGTATAACGTTATATACTATTACGTAATAACGTGTAACGTTATATACTAATACGTAATAACGTAAAACGTTATATACTATTACGTAATAACGCATAACGTTATATACTATTACGTAATGACGTATAACGTTATACACTATTACGTAAAGACGTATAACGTTATATACTAATACGTAATAACGTATAACGTTGTATACTATTACGTACTAACGTATAACGTTATATACTATTACGTAATGACGTATAACGTTATATAATAATACGTAATGACGTATATCGTTATAAACTAATACGTAATGACGAATAACGTTATATACTATTACGTACTAACGTATAACGTTATATACTATTACGCAATGACGTATAACGTTATATACTATTACGAAATGACGTATAACGTTGTATACTATTACGTACTAACGTATAACGTTATATACTATTACGTAATGACGTATAACGTTATATACTAATACGTAATGACGTATATCGTTATATACTATTACGTACTAACGTATAACGTTATATACTATTACGCAATGACGTATAACGTTATATACTATTACGCACTGACGTATAACGTTATAAACTAATACGTACTAACGTATAACGTTATATACTATTACGTGCTAACGTGTAACGTTATATACTATTACGTAATGACGTATAACGTTATACACTATTACGTAAAGACGTATAACGTCATATACTAATACGTAATGACGTATATCGTTATATACTATTACGTAGTAACGTATAACGTTATATTATATTACGTAATGACGTATAACGCTATATACTATTACGTACTAACGTATAACGTTATAAACTAATACGTAATGATGAATAACGTTATATACTATTACGTACTAACGTATAACGTTATATACTATTACGCAATGACGTATAACGTTATATACTATTACGCACTAACGTATAACGTTATAAACTAATACGTACTAACGTATAACGTTATATACTATTACGTGCTAACGTATAACGTTATAAACTAATACGTAATGACGTATAACGTTATATACTATTACGTACTAACGTACAACGTTATATACTATTACGTAATGACGTATAACGCTATATACTATTACGTGCTAACGTATAACGTTATATACTATTTCGTGCTAACGTGTAACGTTATATACTATTACGTAATGACGTATAACGTTATAAACTAATACATACTAACGTATAACGTTATATACTATTACGTGCTAACGTATAACGTTATATACTATTTCGTGCTAACGTGTAACGTTATATACTATTACGTAATGACGTATAACGCTATATACTATTACGTACTAACGTGTAACGTTATATAGTATTACATACTAACGTATAACGTTATACACTATTACGTAAAGACGTATAACGTTATATACTAATACGTAATAACGTATAACGTTGTATACTATTACGTACTAACGTATAACGTTATATACTATTACGTAATGACGTATAACGTTATATACTAATACGTAATGACGTATATCGTTATATACTATTACTTACTAACGTATAACGTTATATACTATTACGTAATGACGTATAACGCTATATACTATTACGTACTAACGTATAACGTTATAAACTAATACGTAATGACGAATAACGTTATATACTATTACGTACTAACGTATAACGTTATATACTATTACGCAATGACGTATAACGTTATATACTATTACGCACTAACCTATAACGTTATAAACTAATACGTACTAACGTATAACGTTATATACTATTACGTGCTAACTTATAACGTTATATACTATTTCGTGCTAACGTGTAACGTTATATACTATTACGTAATGACGTATAACGTTATAAAGTAATACGTAATGACGTATAACGCTATATACTATTACGTACTAACGTATAACGTTATAAACTAATACTTAATGACGAATAACGTTATATACTATTACGTACTAACGTATAACGTTATATACTATTACGCAATGACGTATAACGTTATATACTATTACGCACTAACGTATAACGTTATAAACTAATACGTACTAACGTATAACGTTATATACTATTACGTACTAACGTATAACGTTATATACTAATACGTAATAACGTATAACGTTGTATACTATTACGTACTAACGTATAACGTTATATACTATTACGTAATGACGTATAACGCTATATACTATTACGTACTAACGTATAACGTTATAAACTAATACGTAATGACGAATAATGTTATATAGTATTACGTACTAACGTATAACGTTATAAACTAATACGTAATGACGAATAACGTTATATACTATTACGTAGTAACGTATAACGTTATAAACTAATACGTAATTACGTATAACGTTATAAACTAATACGTAATGACGAGTAACGTTATATACTATTACGTACTAACGTGTAACGTTATATAGTATTACCTGATGACGTATAACGTTGTATACTATTACGTACTAACGTATAACGTTATATACTATTACGCAATGACGAATAACGTTATATACTATTACGCAATGACGTATAACGCTATATACTATTACGTACTAACGTATAACGTTATAAACTAATACGTAATGACGTATAACGTTATATACTATTACGTACTAACGTACAACGTTATATTCTATTACGCAATGACGTATAACGTTATATACTATTACGTACTAACGTATAACGTTATAAACTAATACGTATTATCGAATAACGTTATGTACTATTACGTACTAACGTATAACGTTATAAACTAATACGTAATGACGAATAACGTTATATACTATTACGTACTAACGTATAACGTTATATACTATTACGCAATGACGTATAACGTTATATACTATTACGCACTAACGTATAACGTTATAAACTAATACGTACTAACGTATAACGTTATATACTATTACGTGCTAACGTATAACGTTATAAAATAATACGTAATGACGTATAACGTTATAAACTATTACGTACTAACGTACAACGTTATATACTCTTACGTAATGACGTATAACGCTATATACTATTACGTACTAACGTATAACGTTATAAACTAATACGTAATGACGAATAACGTTATATACTATTACGTACTAACGTATAACGTTATATACTATTACGCAATGACGTATAACGTTATATACTATTACGTGCTAACGTATAACGTTATATACTATTTCGTGCTAACGTGTAACGTTATATACTATTACGCAATGACGTATAACGTTATACACTATTACGTAAAGACGTATAACGTTATATACTAATACGTAATAACGTATAACGTTATATACTATTACGTACTAACGTATAACGTTATATATTATTACGTAATGACGTATAACGCTATATACTATTACGTACTAACGTATAACGTTATAAACTAATACGTAATGACGAATAACGTTATATACTATTACGTACTAACGTATAACGTTATATACTATTACGCAATGACGTATAACGTTATATACTATTACGAAATGACGTATAACGTTGTATACTATTACGTACTAACGTATAACGTTATATACTATTACGTAATGACGTATAACGTTATATACTAATACGTAATGACGTATATCGTTATATACTATTACGTACTAACGTATAACGTTATATACTATTACGTAATGACGTATAACGCTATATACTATTACGTACTAACGTATAACTTTATAAACTAATACGTAATGACGAATAACGTTATATACTATTACGTACTAACGTATAACGTTATATACTATTACGCAATGACGTATAACGTTATATACTATTACGCACTAACGTATAACGTTATAAACTAATACGTACTAACGTATAACGTTATATACTATTACGTGCTAACGTATAACGTTATATACTATTTCGTGCTAACGTGTAACGTTATATACTATTACGTAATGACGTATAACGTTATAAAGTAATACGTAATGACGTATAACGCTATATACTATTACGTACTAACGTATAACGTTATAAACTAATACTTAATGACGAATAACGTTATATACTATTACGTACTAACGTATAACGTTATATACTATTACGCAATGACGTATAACGTTATATACTATTACGCACTAACGTATAACGTTATAAACTAATACGTACTAACGTATAACGTTATATACTATTACGTACTAACGTATAACGTTATATACTAATACGTAATAACGTATAACGTTGTATACTATTACGTACTAACGTATAACGTTATATACGATTACGTACTAACGTGTAACGTTATATAGTATTACCTGATGACGTATAACGTTGTATACTATTACGTACTAACGTATAACGTTATATACTATTACGCAATGACGAATAACGTTATATACTATTACGCAATGACGTATAACGCTATATACTATTACGTACTAACGTATAACGTTATATACTATTACGCAATGACGTATAACGCTATATACTATTACGTACTAACGTATAACGTTATAAACTAATACGTAATGACGTATAACGTTATATACTTTTACGTACTAACGTATAACGTTATAAACTAATACGTATTATCGAATAACGTTATATACTATTACGTACTAACGTATAAGGTTATAAACTAATACGTAATGACGTATAACGTTATATACTATTACGTAATAACGTGTAACGTTATATACTAATACGTAATAACGTAAAACGTTATATACTATTACGTAATAACGCATAACGTTATATACTATTACGTAATGACGTATAACGTTATACACTATTACGTAAAGACGTATAACGTTATATACTAATACGTAATAACGTATAACGTTGTATACTATTACGTACTAACGTATAACGTTATATACTATTACGTAATGACGTATAACGTTATATACTAATACGTAATGACGTATATCGTTATAAACTAATACGTAATGACGAATAACGTTATATACTATTACGTACTAACGTATAACGTTATATACTATTACGCAATGACGTATAACGTTATATACTATTACGAAATGACGTATAACGTTGTATACTATTACGTACTAACGTATAACGTTATATACTATTACGTAATGACGTATAACGTTATATACTAATACGTAATGACGTATATCGTTATATACTATTACGTACTAACGTATAACGTTATATACTATTACGCAATGACGTATAACGTTATATACTATTACGCACTGACGTATAACGTTATAAACTAATACGTACTAACGTATAACGTTATATACTATTACGTGCTAACGTATAACGTTATATACTATTACGAAATGACGTATAACGTTATAAACTAATACGTAATGACGCATAACGCTATATACTATTACGTACTAACATATAACGTTATAAACTAATACGTAATGACGAATAACGTTATATACTATTACGTACTAACGTATAACGTTATATACTATTACACAATGACGTATAACGTTATATACTATTACGCACTAACGTATAACGTTATAAACTAATACGTACTAACGTATAACGTTATATACTATTACGTGCTAACGTATAACGTTATATACTATTTCGTGCTAACGTGTAACGTTATATACTATTACGCAATGACGTATAACGATATATACTATTACGTAGTAACGTATAACGTTATAAACTAATACGTAATGACGTATAACGTTATAAACTAATACGTAATGACGAGTAACGTTATATAATATTACGTACTAACGAATAACGTTATATACTATTACGTAAAGACGTATAACGTTATATACAAATACGTAATAACGTACAACGTTATATCGTATTACGTGCTAACGTATAACGTTATATAATATTTCGTGCTAACGTGTAACGTTATATACTATTACGTAATGACGTATAACGCTATATACTATTACGCACTAACGTATAACGTTATAAACTAATACGTAATGACGAATAACGTTATATACTATTACGTACTAACGTATAACGTTATATACTATTACGCAATGACGTATAACGCTATATACTATTACGTACTAAAGTATAACGTTATAAACTAATACGTAATGACGAATAACGTTATATACTATTACGTACTAACGTATAACGTTATAAACTAATACGTAATGACATATAACGTTATAAACTAATACGTAATGACGAGTAACGTTATATACTATTACGTACTAACGTATAACGTTATAAACTAATACGTACTAACGTATAACGTTATACACCATTACGTAAAGACGTATAACGTTATATACTAATACGTAATAACGTATAACGTTATATACAATTACGTAATGACGTATAACGCTATATACTATTACGCACTAACGTATAACGTTATAAACTAATACGTAATGACGAATAACGTTATATAGTATTACGTACTAACGAATAACGTTATATACTATTACGTAAAGACGTATAACGTTATATACAAATTCGTAATAACGTACAACGTTATATCGTATTACGTGCTAACGTATAACGTTATATACTATTTCGTGCTAACGTGTAACGTTATATACTATTACGTAATGACGTATAACGTTATACACTATTACGTAAAGACGTATAACGTTATATACTAATACGTAATAACGATATAACGTTATATACTATTACGTACTAACGTGTAACGTTATATAGTATTACCTGATGACGTATAACGTTGTATACTATTACGTACTAACGTATAACGTTATATACTATTACGCAATGACGAATAACGTTATATACTATTACGCAATGACGTATAACGCTATATACTATTACGTACTAACGTATAACGTTATAAACTAATACGTAATGACGTATAACGTTATATACTATTACGTACTAACGTACAACGTTATACACTATTACGCAATGACGTATAACGTTATATACTATTACGCAATGACGTATAACGCTATATACTATTACGTACTAACGTATAACGTTATAAACTAATACGTAATGATGTATAACGTTATATACTATTACGTACTAACGTATAACGTTATAAACTAATACGTATTATCGAATAACGTTATATACTATTACGTACTAACGTATAAGGTTATAAACTAATACGTAATGACGTATAACGTTATATACTATTACGTAATAACGTGTAACGTTATATACTAATACGTAATAACGTAAAACGTTATATACTATTACGTAATAACGCATAACGTTATATACTATTACGTAATGACGTATAACGTTATACACTATTACGTAAAGACGTATAACGTTATATACTAATACGTAATAACGTATAACGTTGTATACTATTACGTACTAACGTATAACGTTATATACTATTACGTAATGACGTATAACGTTATATACTAATACGTAATGACGTATATCGTTATAAACTAATACGTAATGACGAATAACGTTATATACTATTACGTACTAACGTATAACGTTATATACTATTACGCAATGACGTATAACGTTATATACTATTACGCAATGACGTATAACGTTGTATACTATTACGTACTAACGTATAACGTTATATACTATTACGTAATGACGTATAACGTTATATACTAATACGTAATGACGTATATCGTTATATACTATTACGTACTAACGTATAACGTTATATACTATTACGCAATGACGTATAACGTTATATACTATTACGCACTAACGTATAACGTTATATACTAATACGTACTAACGTATAACGTTATATACTATTACGTGCTAACGTATAACGTTATATACTATTTCGTGCTAACGTGTAACGTTATATACTATTACGAAATGACGTATAACGTTATAAACTAATACGTAATGACGTATAACGCTATATACTATTACGTACTAACATATAACGTTATAAACTAATACGTAATGACGAATAACGTTATATACTATTACGTACTAACGTATAACGTTATATACTATTACGCAATGACGTATAACGTTATATACTATTACGCACTAACGTATAACGTTATAAACTAATACGTACTAACGTATAACGTTATATACTATTACGTGCTAACGTATAACGTTATATACTATTTCGTGCTAACGTGTAACGTTATATACTATTACGCAATGACGTATAACGATATATACTATTACGTAGTAACGTATAACGTTATAAACTAATACGTAATGACGTATAACGTCATAAACTAATACGTAATGACGAGTAACGTTATATAATATTACGTACTAACGTATAACGTTATAAACTAATACGTACTAACGTATAACGTTGTATACTATTACGTACTAACGTATAACGTTATATACTAATACGTAATGACGTATAACGCTATATACTATTACGTACTAACGTATAACGTTATAAACTAATACGTAATGACGAATAACGTTATATACTATTACGTACTAACGTATAACGTTATATACTATTACGCAATGACGTATAACGCTATATACTGTTACGTACTAAAGTATAACGTTATAAACTAATACGTAATGACGAATAACGTTATATACTATTACGTACTAACGTATAACGTTATATACTATTACGTAATGACATATAACGTTATAAACTAATACGTAATGACGAGTAACGTTATATACTATTACGCAATGACGTATAACGCTATATACTATTACGTACTAACGTATAACGTTATAAACTAATACGTACTAACGTATAACGTTATATACTATTACGTGCTAACGTGTAACGTTATATACTATTACGCAATGACGTATAACGCTATATACTATTACGTACTAAAGTATAACGTTATAAACTAATACGTAATGACGAATAACGTTATATACTATTACGTAGTAACGTATAACGTTATAAACTAATACGTAATGACGTATAACGTTATAAACTAATACGTAATGACGAGTAACGTTATATACTATTACGTACTAACGTATAACGTTATAAACTAATACGTACTAACGTATAACGTTGTATACTATTACGTACTAACGTATAACGTTATATACTAATACGTAATGACGTATAACGCTATATTCTATTACGTACTAACGTATAACGTTATAAACTAATACGTAATGACGAATAACGTTATATACTATTACGTACTAACGTATAACGTTATATACTATTACGCAATGACGTATAACGTTATATTCTATTACGCACTAAAGTATAACGTTATAAACTAATACGTACTAACGTATAACGTTATATACTATTACGTGCTAACGTATAACGTTATATACTATTTCGTGCTAACCTGTAACGTTATATACTATTACGTAATGACGTATAACGTTATAAACTAATATGTAATGACGAGTAACGTTATATACTATTACGTACTAACGTATAACGTTATAAACTAATACGTACTAACGTATAACGTTATAAACTAATACGTACTAATGTGTAACGTTATATAGTATTACCTGATGACGTATAACGTTGTATACTATTACGTAATAACGTGTAACGTAATATAGTAATACCTGATGACGTATAACGTTATATACTATTACGTACTAACGTATAACGTTATATACTATTACGCAATGACGTATAACGTTATATACTATTACGCAATGACGTATAACGCTATATACTATTACGTACTAAAGTATAACGTTATAAACTAATACGTAATGACGAATAACGTTATATACTATTACGTACTAACGTATAACGTTATAAACTAATACGTAATGACATATAACGTTATAAACTAATACGTAATGACGAGTAACGTTATATACTATTACGTACTAACGTATAACGTTATATACTATTACGCAATGACGTATAACGTTATATACTATTACGCACTAACGTATAACGTTATAAACTAATACGTACTAACGTATAACGTTATATACTATTACGTGCTAACGTGTAACGTTATATACTATTACGCAATGACGTATAACGCTATATACTATTACGTACTAAAGTATAACGTTATAAACTAATACGTAATGACGAATAACGTTATATACTATTACGTACTAACGTATAACGTTATAAACTAATACGTAATGACATATAACGTTATAAACTAATACGTACTAATGTGTAACGTTATATAGTATTACCTGATGACGTATAACGTTGTATACTATTACGTAATAACGTGTAACGTAATATAGTATTACCTGATGACGTATAACGTTATATACTATTACGTACTAACGTATAACGTTATATACTATTACGCAATGACGTATAACGTTATATACTATTACGCAATGACGTATAACGTTATATACTATTACGCACTAACTTATAACGTTATAAACTAATACGTACTAACGTATAACGTTATATACTATTACGTGCTAACGTATAACGTTATATACTATTTCGTGCTAACCTGTAACGTTATATACTATTACGTAATGACGTATAACGTTATAAACTAATATGTAATGACGAGTAACGTTATATACTATTACGTACTAACGTATAACGTTATAAACTAATACGTACTAACGTATAACGTTATAAACTAATACGTACTAATGTGTAACGTTATATAGTATTACCTGATGACGTATAACGTTGTATACTATTACGTAATAACGTGTAACGTAATATAGTATTACCTGATGACGTATAACGTTATATACTATTACGTACTAACGTATAACGTTATATACTATTACGCAATGACGTATAACGTTATATACTATTACGCAATGACGTATAACGCTATATACTATTACGTACTAACGTATAACGTTATAAACTAATACGTAATGACGAATAACGTTATATACTATTACGTACTAACGTATAACGTTATAAACTAATACGTAATGACATATAACGTTATAAACTAATACGTAATGACGAGTAACGTTATATACTATTACGTACTAACGTATAACGTTATAAACTAATACGTACTAACGTATAACGTTATACACCATTACGTAAAGACGTATAACGTTATATACTAATACATAATAACGTATAACGTTGTATACTATTACGTACTAACGTATAACGTTATATACTATTACGTAATGACGTATAACGCTATATACTATTACGTACTAACGTATAACGTTATATACTATTACGTACTAAAGTATAACGTTATAAACTAATACGTAATGACGAATAACGTTATATACTATTACGTACTAACGTATAACGTTATAAACTAATACGTAATGACATATAACGTTATAAACTAATACGTAATGACGAGTAACGTTATATACTATTACGTACTAACGTATAACGTTATATACTATTACGTACTAACGTATAACGTTATATACTATTACGCAATGACGTATAACGTTATATACTATTACGCACTAACGTATAACGTTATAAACTAATACGTACTAACGTATAACGTTATATACTATTACGTGCTAACGTGTAACGTTATATACTATTACGCAATGACGTATAACGCTATATACTATTACGTACTAACGTATAACGTTATAAACTAATACGTAATGACGTATAACGTTATATACTATTACGTACTAACGTATAACGTTATAAACTAATACGTATTATCGAATAACGTTATATACTATTACGTACTAACGTATAAGGTTATAAACTAATACGTAATGACGTATAACGTTATATACTATTACGTAATAACGTGTAACGTTATATACTAATACGTAATAACGTAAAACGTTATATACTATTACGTAATAACGCATAACGTTATATACTATTACGTAATGACGTATAACGTTATACACTATTACGTAAAGACGTATAACGTTATATACTAATACGTAATAACGTATAACGTTGTATACTATTACGTACTAACGTATAACGTTATATACTATTACGTAATGACGTATAACGTTATATACTAATACGTAATGACGTATATCGTTATAAACTAATATGTAATGACGAATAACGTTATATACTATTACGTACTAACGTATAACGTTATATACTATTACGCAATGACGTATAACGTTATATACTATTACGAAATGACGTATAACGTTGTATACTATTACGTACTAACTTATAACGTTATATACTATTACGTAATGACGTATAACGTTATATACTAATACGTAATGACGTATATCGTTATATACTATTACGTACTAACATATAACGTTATATACTATTACGCAATGACGTATAACGTTATATACTATTACGCACTAACGTATAACGTTATAAACTAATACGTACTAACGTATAACGTTATATACTATTACGTGCTAACGTATAACGTTATATACTATTTCGTGCTAACGTGTAACGTTATATACTATTACGAAATGACGTATAACGTTATAAACTAATACGTAATGACGCATAACGCTATATACTATTACGTACTAACATATAACGTTATAAACTAATACGTAATGACGAATAACGTTATATACTATTACGTACTAACGTATAACGTTATATACTATTACACAATGACGTATAACGTTATATACTATTACGCACTACCGTATAACGTTATAAACTAATACGTACTAACGTATAACGTTATATACTATTACGTGCTAACGTATAACGTTATATACTATTTCGTGCTAACGTGTAACGTTATATACTATTACGCAATGACGTATAACGATATATACTATTACGTAGTAACGTATAACGTTATAAACTAATACGTAATGACGTATAACGTTATAAACTAATACGTAATGACGAGTAACGTTATATAATATTACGTACTAACGTATAACGTTATAAACTAATACGTACTAACGTATAACGTTGTATACTATTACGTACTAACGTATAACGTTATATACTAATACGTAATGACGTATAACGCTATATACTATTACGTACTAACGTATAACGTTATAAACTAATACGTAATGACGAATAACGTTATATACTATTACGTACTAACGTATAACGTTATATACTATTACGCAATGACGTATAACGCTATATACTATTACGTACTAAAGTATAACGTTATAAACTAATACGTAATGACGAATAACGTTATATACTATTACGTACTAACGTATAACGTTATAAACTAATACGTAATGACATATAACGTTATAAACTAATACGTAATGACGAGTAACGTTATATACTATTACGTACTAACGTATAACGTTATAAACTAATACGTACTAACGTATAACGTTATACACCATTACGTAAAGACGTATAACGTTATATACTAATACGTAATAACGTATAACGTTATATACAATTACGTAATGACGTATAACGCTATATACTATTACGCACTAACGTATAACGTTATAAACTAATACGTAATGACGAATAACGTTATATAGTATTACGTACTAACGAATAACGTTATATACTATTACGTAAAGACGTATAACGTTATATACAAATACGTAATAACGTACAACGTTATATCGTATTACGTGCTAACGTATAACGTTATATACTATTTCGTGCTAACGTGTAACGTTATATACTATTACGTAATGACGTATAACGTTATACACTATTACGTAAAGACGTATAACGTTATATACTAATACGTAATAACGATATAACGTTATATACTATTACGTACTAACGTGTAACGTTATATAGTATTACCTGATGACGTATAACGTTGTATACTATTACGTACTAACGTATAACGTTATATACTATTACGCAATGACGAATAACGTTATATACTATTACGCAATGACGTATAACGCTATATACTATTACGTACTAACGTATAACGTTATAAACTAATACGTAATGACGTATAACGTTATATACTATTACGTACTAACGTACAACGTTATATACTATTACGTAATGACGTATAACGCTATATACTATTACGTGCTAACGTATAACGTTATATACTATTTCGTGCTAACGTGTAACGTTATATACTATTACGTAATGACGTATAACGTTATAAACTAATACATACTAACGTATAACGTTATATACTATTACGTGCTAACGTATAACGTTATATACTATTTCGTGCTAACGTGTAACGTTATATACTATTACGTAATGACGTATAACGCTATATACTATTACGTACTAACGTGTAACGTTATATAGTATTACATACTAACGTATAACGTTATACACTATTACGTAAAGACGTATAACGTTATATACTAATACGTAATAACGTATAACGTTGTATACTATTACGTACTAACGTATAACGTTATATACTATTACGTAATGACGTATAACGTTATATACTAATACGTAATGACGTATATCGTTATATACTATTACTTACTAACGTATAACGTTATATACTATTACGTAATGACGTATAACGCTATATACTATTACGTACTAACGTATAACGTTATAAACTAATACGTAATGACGAATAACGTTATATACTATTACGTACTAACGTATAACGTTATATACTATTACGCAATGACGTATAACGTTATATACTATTACGCACTAACGTATAACGTTATAAACTAATACGTACTAACGTATAACGTTATATACTATTACGTGCTAACGTATAACGTTATATACTATTTCGTGCTAACGTGTAACGTTATATACTATTACGTAATGACGTATAACGTTATAAAGTAATACGTAATGACGTATAACGCTATATACTATTACGTACTAACGTATAACGTTATAAACTAATACTTAATGACGAATAACGTTATATACTATTACGTACTAACGTATAACGTTATATACTATTACGCAATGACGTATAACGTTATAAACTATTACGCACTAACGTATAACGTTATAAACTAATACGTACTAACGTATAACGTTATATACTATTACGTACTAACGTATAACGTTATATACTAATACGTAATAACGTATAACGTTGTATACTATTACGTACTAACGTATAACGTTATATACTATTACGTAATGACGTATAACGCTATATACTATTACGTACTAACGTATAACGTTATAAACTAATACGTAATGACGAATAATGTTATATAGTATTACGTACTAACGTATAACGTTATAAACTAATACGTAATGACGAATAACGTTATATACTATTACGTAGTAACGTATAACGTTATAAACTAATACGTAATTACGTATAACGTTATAAACTAATACGTAATGACGAGTAACGTTATATACTATTACGTACTAACGTGTAACGTTATATAGTATTACCTGATGACGTATAACGTTGTATACTATTACGTACTAACGTATAACGTTATATACTATTACGCAATGACGAATAACGTTATATACTATTACGCAATGACGTATAACGCTATATACTATTACGTACTAACGTATAACGTTATAAACTAATACGTAATGACGTATAACGTTATATACTATTACGTACTAACGTACAACGTTATACACTATTACGCAATGACGTATAACGTTATATACTATTACGTACTAACGTATAACGTTATAAACTAATACGTATTATCGAATAACGTTATGTACTATTACGTACTAACGTATAAGGTTATAAACTAATACGTAATGACGAATAACGTTATATACTATTACGTACTAACGTATAACGTTATATACTATTACGCAATGACGTATAACGTTATATACTATTACGCACTAACGTATAACGTTATAAACTAATACGTACTAACGTATAACGTTATATACTATTACGTGCTAACGTATAACGTTATAAAATAATACGTAATGACGTATAACGTTATAAACTATTACGTACTAACGTACAACGTTATATACTCTTACGTAATGACGTATAACGCTATATACTATTACGTACTAACGTATAACGTTATAAACTAATACGTAATGACGAATAACGTTATATACTATTACGTACTAACGTATAACGTTATATACTATTACGCAATGACGTATAACGTTATATACTATTACGTGCTAACGTATAACGTTATATACTATTTCGTGCTAACGTGTAACGTTATATACTATTACGTAATGACGTATAACGTTATACACTATTACGTAAAGACGTATAACGTTATATACTAATACGTAATAACGTATAACGTTATATACTATTACGTACTAACGTATAACGTTATATATTATTACGTAATGACGTATAACGCTATATACTATTACGTACTAACGTATAACGTTATAAACTAATACGTAATGACGAATAACGTTATATACTATTACGTACTAACGTATAACGTTATATACTATTACGCAATGACGTATAACGTTATATACTATTACGAAATGACGTATAACGTTGTATACTATTACGTACTAACGTATAACGTTATATACTATTACGTAATGACGTATAACGTTATATACTAATACGTAATGACGTATATCGTTATATACTATTACGTACTAACGTATAACGTTATATACTATTACGTAATGACGTATAACGCTATATACTATTACGTACTAACGTATAACTTTATAAACTAATACGTAATGACGAATAACGTTATATACTATTACGTACTAACGTATAACGTTATATACTATTACGCAATGACGTATAACGTTATATACTATTACGTACTAACGTATAACGTTATATACTATTACGTGCTAACGTATAACGTTATATACTATTTCGTGCTAACGTGCAACGTTATATACTATTACGTAATGACGTATAACGTTATATACTAATACGTAATGACGTATATCGTTATATACTATTACTTACTAACGTATAACGTTATATACTATTACGTAATGACGTATAACGCTATATACTATTACGTACTAACGTATAACGTTATAAACTAATACGTAATGACGAATAACGTTATATACTATTACGTACTAACGTATAACGTTATATACTATTACGCAATGACGTATAACGTTATATACTATTACGCACTAACGTATAACGTTATAAACTAATACGTACTAACGTATAACGTTATATACTATTACGTGCTAACGTATAACGTTATATACTATTTCGTGCTAACGTGTAACGTTATATACTATTACGTAATGACGTATAACGTTATAAAGTAATACGTAATGACGTATAACGCTATATACTATTACGTACTAACGTATAACGTTATAAACTAATACTTAATGACGAATAACGTTATATACTATTACGTACTAACGTATAACGTTATATACTATTACGCAATGACGTATAACGTTATATACTATTACGCACTAACGTATAACGTTATAAACTAATACGTACTAACGTATAACGTTATATACTATTACGTACTAACGTATAACGTTATATACTAATACGTAATAACGTATAACGTTGTATACTATTACGTACTAACGTATAACGTTATATACTATTACGTAATGACGTATAACGCTATATACTATTACGTACTAACGTATAACGTTATAAACTAATACGTAATGACGAATAATGTTATATAGTATTACGTACTAACGTATAACGTTATAAACTAATACGTAATGACGAATAACGTTATATACTATTACGTAGTAACGTATAACGTTATAAACTAATACGTCATTACGTATAACGTTATAAACTAATACGTAATGACGAGTAACGTTATATACTATTACGTACTAACGTGTAACGTTATATAGTATTACCTGATGACGTATAACGTTGTATACTATTACGTACTAACGTATAACGTTATATACTATTACGCAATGACGTATAACGTTATATACTATTACGCAATGACGTATAACGCTATATACTATTACGTACTAACGTATAACGTTATAAACTAATACGTAATGACGTATAACGTTATATACTATTACGTACTAACGTACAACGTTATACACTATTACGCAATGACGTATAACGTTATATACTATTACGTACTAACGTATAACGTTATAAACTAATACGTATTATCGAATAACGTTATGTACTATTACGTACTAACGTATAAGGTTATAAACTAATACGTAATGACGAATAACGTTATATACTATTACGTACTAACGTATAACGTTATATACTATTACGCAATGACGTATAACGTTATATACTATTACGCACTAACGTATAACGTTATAAACTAATACGTACTAACGTATAACGTTATATACTATTACGTGCTAACGTATAACGTTATAAAATAATACGTAATGACGTATAACGTTATAAACTATTACGTACTAACGTACAACGTTATATACTCTTACGTAATGACGTATAACGCTATATACTATTACGTACTAACGTATAACGTTATAAACTAATACGTAATGACGAATAACGTTATATACTATTACGTACTAACGTATAACGTTATATACTATTACGCAATGACGTATAACGTTATATACTATTACGTGCTAACGTATAACGTTATATACTATTTCGTGCTAACGTGTAACGTTATATACTATTACGTAATGACGTATAACGTTATACACTATTACGTAAAGACGTATAACGTTATATACTAATACGTAATAACGTATAACGTTATATACTATTACGTACTAACGTATAACGTTATATATTATTACGTAATGACGTATAACGCTATATACTATTACGTACTAACGTATAACGTTATAAACTAATACGTAATGACGAATAACGTTATATACTATTACGTACTAACGTATAACGTTATATACTATTACGCAATGACGTATAACGTTATATACTATTACGAAATGACGTATAACGTTGTATACTATTACGTACTAACGTATAACGTTATATACTATTACGTAATGACGTATAACGTTATATACTAATACGTAATGACGTATATCGTTATATACTATTACGTACTAACGTATAACGTTATATACTATTACGTAATGACGTATAACGCTATATACTATTACGTACTAACGTATAACTTTATAAACTAATACGTAATGACGAATAACGTTATATACTATTACGTACTAACGTATAACGTTATATACTATTACGCAATGACGTATAACGTTATATACTATTACGCACTAACGTATAACGTTATAAACTAATACGTACTAACGTATAACGTTATATACTATTACGTGCTAACGTATAACGTTATATACTATTTCGTGCTAACGTGCAACGTTATATACTATTACGTAATGACGTATAACGTTATAAAGTAATACGTAATGACGTATAACGCTATATACTATTACGTACTAACGTATAACGTTATAAACTAATACTTAATGACGAATAACGTTATATACTATTACGTACTAACGTATAACGTTATATACTATTACGCAATGACGTATAACGTTATATACTATTACGCACTAACGTATAACGTTATAAACTAATACGTACTAACGTATAACGTTATATACTATTACGTACTAACGTATAACGTTATATACTAATACGTAATAACGTATAACGTTGTATACTATTACGTACTAACGTATAACGTTATATACGATTACGTACTAACGTGTAACGTTATATAGTATTACCTGATGACGTATAACGTTGTATACTATTACGTACTAACGTATAACGTTATATACTATTACGCAATGACGAATAACGTTATATACTATTACGCAATGACGTATAACGCTATATACTATTACGTACTAACGTATAACGTTATAAACTAATACGTAATGACGTATAACGTTATATACTATTACGTACTAACGTACAACGTTATACACTATTACGCAATGACGTATAACGTTATATACTATTACGCAATGACGTATAACGCTATATACTATTACGTACTAACGTATAACGTTATAAACTAATACGTAATGACGTATAACGTTATATACTATTACGTACTAACGTATAACGTTATAAACTAATACGTATTATCGAATAACGTTATATACTATTACGTACTAACGTATAAGGTTATAAACTAATACGTAATGACGTATAACGTTATATACTATTACGTAATAACGTGTAACGTTATATACTAATACGTAATAACGTAAAACGTTATATACTATTACGTAATAACGCATAACGTTATATACTATTACGTAATGACGTATAACGTTATACACTATTACGTAAAGACGTATAACGTTATATACTAATACGTAATAACGTATAACGTTGTATACTATTAAGTACTAACGTATAACGTTATATACTATTACGTAATGACGTATAACGTTATATACTAATACGTAATGACGTATATCGTTATAAACTAATACGTAATGACGAATAACGTTATATACTATTACGTACTAACGTATAACGTTATATACTATTACGCAATGACGTATAACGTTATATACTATTACGAAATGACGTATAACGTTGTATACTATTACGTACTAACGTATAACGTTATATACTATTACGTAATGACGTATAACGTTATATACTAATACGTAATGACGTATATCGTTATATACTATTACGTACTAACGTATAACGTTATATACTATTACGCAATGACGTATAACGTTATATACTATTACGCACTGACGTATAACGTTATAAACTAATACGTACTAACGTATAACGTTATATACTATTACGTGCTAACGTGTAACGTTATATACTATTACGTAATGACGTATAACGTTATACACTATTACGTAAAGACGTATAACGTCATATACTAATACGTAATGACGTATATCGTTATATACTATTACGTAGTAACGCATAACGTTATATTATATTACGTAATGACGTATAACGCTATATACTATTACGTACTAACGTATAACGTTATAAACTAATACGTAATGATGAATAACGTTATATACTATTACGTACTAACGTATAACGTTATATACTATTACGCAATGACGTATAACGTTATATACTATTACGCACTAACGTATAACGTTATAAACTAATACGTACTAACGTATAACGTTATATACTATTACGTGCTAACGTATAACGTTATAAACTAATACGTAATGACGTATAACGTTATATACTATTACGTACTAACGTACGACGTTATATACTATTACGTAATGACGTATAACGCTATATACTATTACGTGCTAACGTATAACGTTATATACTATTTCGTGCTAACGTGTAACGTTATATACTATTACGTAATGACGTATAACGTTATAAACTAATACATACTAACGTATAACGTTATATACTATTACGTGCTAACGTATAACGTTATATACTATTTCGTGCTAACGTGTAACGTTATATACTATTACGTAATGACGTATAACGCTATATACTATTACGTACTAACGTGTAACGTTATATAGTATTACATACTAACGTATAACGTTATACACTATTACGTAAAGACGTATAACGTTATATACTAATACGTAATAACGTATAACGTTGTATACTATTACGTACTAACGTATAACGTTATATACTATTACGTAATGACGTATAACGTTATATACTAATACGTAATGACGTATATCGTTATATACTATTACTTACTAACGTATAACGTTATATACTATTACGTAATGACGTATAACGCTATATACTATTACGTACTAACGTATAACGTTATAAACTAATACGTAATGACGAATAACGTTATATACTATTACGTACTAACGTATAACGTTATATACTATTACGCAATGACGTATAACGTTATATACTATTACGCACTAACGTATAACGTTATAAACTAATACGTACTAACGTATAACGTTATATACTATTACGTGCTAACGTATAACGTTATATACTATTTCGTGCTAACGTGTAACGTTATATACTATTACGTAATGACGTATAACGTTATAAAGTAATACGTAATGACGTATAACGCTATATACTATTACGTACTAACGTATAACGTTATAAACTAATACTTAATGACGAATAACGTTATATACTATTACGTACTAACGTATAACGTTATATACTATTACGCAATGACGTATAACGTTATATACTATTACGCACTAACGTATAACGTTATAAACTAATACGTACTAACGTATAACGTTATATACTATTACGTACTAACGTATAACGTTATATACTAATACGTAATAACGTATAACGTTGTATACTATTACGTACTAACGTATAACGTTATATACTATTACGTAATGACGTATAACGCTATATACTATTACGTACTAACGTATAACGTTATAAACTAATACGTAATGACGAATAATGTTATATAGTATTACGTACTAACGTATAACGTTATAAACTAATACGTAATGACGAATAACGTTATATACTATTACGTAGTAACGTATAACGTTATAAACTAATACGTAATTACGTATAACGTTATAAACTAATACGTAATGACGAGTAACGTTATATACTATTACGTACTAACGTGTAACGTTATATAGTATTACCTGATGACGTATAACGTTGTATACTATTACGTACTAACGTATAACGTTATATACTATTACGCAATGACGAATAACGTTATATACTATTACGCAATGACGTATAACGCTATATACTATTACGTACTAACGTATAACGTTATAAACTAATACGTAATGACGTATAACGTTATATACTATTACGTACTAACGTACAACGTTATACACTATTACGCAATGACGTATAACGTTATATACTATTACGTACTAACGTATAACGTTATAAACTAATACGTATTATCGAATAACGTTATGTACTATTACGTACTAACGTATAAGGTTATAAACTAATACGTAATGACGAATAACGTTATATACTATTACGTACTAACGTATAACGTTATATACTATTACGCAATGACGTATAACGTTATATACTATTACGCACTAACGTATAACGTTATAAACTAATACGTACTAACGTATAACGTTATATACTATTACGTGCTAACGTATAACGTTATAAAATAATACGTAATGACGTATAACGTTATAAACTATTACGTACTAACGTACAACGTTATATACTATTACGTAATGACGTATAACGCTATATACTATTACGTACTAACGTATAACGTTATAAACTAATACGTAATGACGAATAACGTTATATACTATTACGTACTAACGTATAACGTTATATACTATTACGCAATGACGTATAACGTTATATACTATTACGTGCTAACGTATAACGTTATATACTATTTCGTGCTAACGTGTAACGTTATATACTATTACGCAATGACGTATAACGTTATACACTATTACGTAAAGACGTATAACGTTATATACTAATACGTAATAACGTATAACGTTATATACTATTACGTACTAACGTATAACGTTATATATTATTACGTAATGACGTATAACGCTATATACTATTACGTACTAACGTATAACGTTATAAACTAATACGTAATGACGAATAACGTTATATACTATTACGTACTAACGTATAACGTTATATACTATTACGCAATGACGTATAACGTTATATACTATTACGAAATGACGTATAACGTTGTATACTATTACGTACTAACGTATAACGTTATATACTATTACGTAATGACGTATAACGTCATATACTAATACGTAATAACGTATATCGTTATATACTATTACGTACTAACGTATAACGTTATATACTATTACGTAATGACGTATAACGCTATATACTATTACGTACTAACGTATAACTTTATAAACTAATACGTAATGACGAATAACGTTATATACTATTACGTACTAACGTATAACGTTATATACTATTACGCAATGACGTATAACGTTATATACTATTACGCACTAACGTATAACGTTATAAACTAATACGTACTAACGTATAACGTTATATACTATTACGTGCTAACGTATAACGTTATATACTATTTCGTGCTAACGTGTAACGTTATATACTATTACGTAATGACGTATAACGTTATAAAGTAATACGTAATGACGTATAACGCTATATACTATTACGTACTAACGTATAACGTTATAAACTAATACTTAATGACGAATAACGTTATATACTATTACGTACTAACGTATAACGTTATATACTATTACGCAATGACGTATAACGTTATATACTATTACGCACTAACGTATAACGTTATAAACTAATACGTACTAACGTATAACGTTGTATACTATTACGTACTAACGTATAACGTTATATACTAATACGTAATAACGTATAACGTTGTATACTATTACGTACTAACGTATAACGTTATATACGATTACGTACTAACGTGTAACGTTATATAGTATTACCTGATGACGTATAACGTTGTATACTATTACGTACTAACGTATAACGTTATATACTATTACGCAATGACGAATAACGTTATATACTATTACGCAATGACGTATAACGCTATATACTATTACGTACTAACGTATAACGTTATAAACTAATACGTAATGACGTATAACGTTATATACTATTACGTACTAACGTACAACGTTATACACTATTACGCAATGACGTATAACGTTATATACTATTACGCAATGACGTATAACGCTATATACTATTACGTACTAACGTATAACGTTATAAACTAATACGTAATGACGTATAACGTTATATACTATTACGTACTAACGTATAACGTTATAAACTAATACGTATTATCGAATAACGTTATATACTATTACGTACTAACGTATAAGGTTATAAACTAATACGTAATGACGTATAACGTTATATACTATTACGTAATAACGTGTAACGTTATATACTAATACGTAATAACGTAAAACGTTATATACTATTACGTAATAACGCATAACGTTATATACTATTACGTAATGACGTATAACGTTATACACTATTACGTAAAGACGTATAACGTTATATACTAATACGTAATAACGTATAACGTTGTATACTATTACGTACTAACGTATAACGTTATATACTATTACGTAATGACGTATAACGTTATATACTAATACGTAATGACGTATATCGTTATAAACTAATACGTAATGACGAATAACGTTATATACTATTACGTACTAACGTATAACGTTATATACTATTACGCAATGACGTATAACGTTATATACTATTACGAAATGACGTATAACGTTGTATACTATTACGTACTAACGTATAACGTTATATACTATTACGTAATGACGTATAACGTTATATACTAATACGTAATGACGTATATCGTTATATACTATTACGTACTAACGTATAACGTTATATACTATTACGCAATGACGTATAACGTTATATACTATTACGCACTGACGTATAACGTTATAAACTAATACGTACTAACGTATAACGTTATATACTATTACGTGCTAACGTATAACGTTATATACTATTACGAAATGACGTATAACGTTATAAACTAATACGTAATGACGCATAACGCTATATACTATTACGTACTAACATATAACGTTATAAACTAATACGTAATGACGAATAACGTTATATACTATTACGTACTAACGTATAACGTTATATACTATTACACAATGACGTATAACGTTATATACTATTACGCACTAACGTATAACGTTATAAACTAATACGTACTAACGTATAACGTTATATACTATTACGTACTAACGTATAACGTTATATACTAATACGTAATAACGTATAACGTTGTATACTATTACGTACTAACGTATAACGTTATATACGATTACGTACTAACGTGTAACGTTATATAGTATTACCTGATGACGTATAACGTTGTATACTATTACGTACTAACGTATAACGTTATATACTATTACGCAATGACGAATAACGTTATATACTATTACGCAATGACGTATAACGCTATATACTATTACGTACTAACGTATAACGTTATAAACTAATACGTAATGACGTATAACGTTATATACTATTACGTACTAACGTACAACGTTATACACTATTACGCAATTACGTATAACGTTATATACTATTACGCAATGACGTATAACGCTATATACTATTACGTACTAACGTATAACGTTATAAACTAATACGTAATGACGTATAACGTTATATACTATTACGTACTAACGTATAACGTTATAAACTAATACGTATTATCGAATAACGTTATATACTATTACGTACTAACGTATAAGGTTATAAACTAATACGTAATGACGTATAACGTTATATACTATTACGTAATAACGTGTAACGTTATATACTAATACGTAATAACGTAAAACGTTATATACTATTACGTAATAACGCATAACGTTATATACTATTACGTAATGACGTATAACGTTATACACTATTACGTAAAGACGTATAACGTTATATACTAATACGTAATAACGTATAACGTTATATACTAATACGTAATGACGTATATCGTTATATACTATTACGTACTAACGTATAACGTTATATACTATTACGCAATGACGTATAACGTTATATACTATTACGCACTGACGTATAACGTTATAAACTAATACGTACTAACGTATAACGTTATATACTATTACGTGCTAACGTGTAACGTTATATACTATTACGTAATGACGTATAACGTTATACACTATTACGTAAAGACGTATAACGTCATATACTAATACGTAATGACGTATATCGTTATATACTATTACGTAGTAACGCATAACGTTATATTATATTACGTAATGACGTATAACGCTATATACTATTACGTACTAACGTATAACGTTATAAACTAATACGTAATGATGAATAACGTTATATACTATTACGTACTAACGTATAACGTTATATACTATTACGCAATGACGTATAACGTTATATACTATTACGCACTAACGTATAACGTTATAAACTAATACGTACTAACGTATAACGTTATATACTATTACGTGCTAACGTATAACGTTATAAACTAATACGTAATGACGTATAACGTTATATACTATTACGTACTAACGTACAACGTTATATACTATTACGTAATGACGTATAACGCTATATACTATTACGTGCTAACGTATAACGTTATATACTATTTCGTGCTAACGTGTAACGTTATATACTATTACGTAATGACGTATAACGTTATAAACTAATACATACTAACGTATAACGTTATATACTATTACGTGCTAACGTATAACGTTATATACTATTTCGTGCTAACGTGTAACGTTATATACTATTACGTAATGACGTATAACGCTATATACTATTACGTACTAACGTGTAACGTTATATAGTATTACATACTAACGTATAACGTTATACACTATTACGTAAAGACGTATAACGTTATATACTAATACGTAATAACGTATAACGTTGTATACTATTACGTACTAACGTATAACGTTATATACTATTACGTACTAACGTATAACGTTATAAACTAATACGTAATGACGAATAACGTTATATACTATTACGTACTAACGTATAACGTTATATACTATTACGCAATGACGTATAACGTTATATACTATTACGCACTAACGTATAACGTTATAAACTATTACGCACTAACGTATAACGTTATATACTATTACGTACTAACGTATAACGTTATATACTATTACGTACTAACGTATAACGTTATATACTAATACGTAATAACGTATAACGTTGTATACTATTACGTACTAACGTATAACGTTATATACTATTACGTAATGACGTATAACGCTATATACTATTACGTACTAACGTATAACGTTATAAACTAATACGTAATGACGAATAATGTTATATAGTATTACGTACTAACGTATAACGTTATAAACTAATACGTAATGACGAATAACGTTATATACTATTACGTAGTAACGTATAACGTTATAAACTAATACGTAATTACGTATAACGTTATAAACTAATACGTAATGACGAGTAACGTTATATACTATTACGTACTAACGTGTAACGTTATATAGTATTACCTGATGACGTATAACGTTGTATACTATTACGTACTAACGTATAACGTTATATACTATTACGCAATGACGAATAACGTTATATACTATTACGCAATGACGTATAACGCTATATACTATTACGTACTAACGTATAACGTTATAAACTAATACGTAATGACGTATAACGTTATATACTATTACGTACTAACGTACAACGTTATACACTATTACGCAATGACGTATAACGTTATATACTATTACGTACTAACGTATAACGTTATAAACTAATACGTATTATCGAATAACGTTATGTACTATTACGTACTAACGTATAAGGTTATAAACTAATACGTAATGACGAATAACGTTATATACTATTACGTACTAACGTATAACGTTATATACTATTACGCAATGACGTATAACGTTATATACTATTACGCACTAACGTATAACGTTATAAACTAATACGTACTAACGTATAACGTTATATACTATTACGTGCTAACGTATAACGTTATAAAATAATACGTAATGACGTATAACGTTATAAACTATTACGTACTAACGTATAACGTTATATACTCTTACGTAATGACGTATAACGTTATATACTATTACGTACTAACGTATAACGTTATAAACTAATACGTAATGACGAATAACGTTATATACTATTACGTACTAACGTATAACGTTATATACTATTACGCAATGACGTATAACGTTATATACTATTACGTGCTAACGTATAACGTTATATACTATTTCGTGCTAACGTGTAACGTTATATACTATTACGCAATGACGTATAACGTTATACACTATTACGTAAAGACGCATAACGTTATATACTAATACGTAATAACGTATAACGTTATATACTATTACGTACTAACGTATAACGTTATACGTTATTACGTAATGACGTATAACGCTATATACTATTACGTACTAACGTATAACGTTATAAACTAATACGTAATGACGAATAACGTTATATACTATTACGTACTAACGTATAACGTTATATACTATTACGCAATGACGTATAACGTTATATACTATTACGAAATGACGTATAACGTTGTATACTATTACGTACTAACGTATAACGTTATATACTATTACGTAATGACGTATAACGTTATATACTAATACGTAATGACGTATATCGTTATATACTATTACTTACTAACGTATAACGTTATATACTATTACGTAATGACGTATAACGCTATATACTATTATCTACTAACGTATAACTTTATAAACTAATACGTAATGACGAATAACGTTATATACTATTACGTACTAACGTATAACGTTATATACTATTACGCAATGACGTATAACGTTATATACTATTACGCACTAACGTATAACGTTATAAACTAATACGTACTAACGTATAACGTTATATACTATTACGTGCTAACGTATAACGTTATATACTATTTCGTGCTAACGTGTAACGTTATATACTATTACGTAATGACGTATAACGTTATAAAGTAATACGTAATGACGTATAACGCTATATACTATTACGTACTAACGTATAACGTTATAAACTAATACTTAATGACGAATAACGTTATATACTATTACGTACTAACGTATAACGTTATATACTATTACGCAATGACGTATAACGTTATATACTATTACGCACTAACGTATAACGTTATAAACTAATACGTACTAACGTATAACGTTATATACTATTACGTACTAACGTATAACGTTATATACTAATACGTAATAACGTATAACGTTGTATACTATTACGTACTAACGTATAACGTTATATACGATTACGTACTAACGTGTAACGTTATATAGTATTACCTGATGACGTATAACGTTGTATACTATTACGTACTAACGTATAACGTTATATACTATTACGCAATGACGAATAACGTTATATACTATTACGCAATGACGTATAACGCTATATACTATTACGTACTAACGTATAACGTTATAAACTAATACGTAATGACGTATAACGTTATATACTATTACGTACTAACGTACAACGTTATACACTATTACGCAATGACGTATAACGTTATATACTATTACGCAATGACGTATAACGCTATATACTATTACGTACTAACGTATAACGTTATAAACTAATACGTAATGACGTATAACGTTATATACTATTACGTACTAACGTATAACGTTATAAACTAATACGTATTATCGAATAACGTTATATACTATTACGTACTAACGTATAAGGTTATAAACTAATACGTAATGACGTATAACGTTATATGCTATTACGTAATAACGTGTAACGTTATATACTAATACGTAATAACGTAAAACGTTATATACTATTACGTAATAACGCATAACGTTATATACTATTACGTAATGACGTATAACGTTATACACTATTACGTAAAGACGTATAACGTTATATACTAATACGTAATAACGTATAACGTTGTATACTATTACGTACTAACGTATAACGTTATATACTATTACGTAATGACGTATAACGTTATATACTAATACGTAATGACGTATATCGTTATAAACTAATACGTAATGACGAATAACGTTATATACTATTACGTACTAACGTATAACGTTATATACTATTACGCAATGACGTATAACGTTATATACTATTACGAAATGACGTATAACGTTGTATACTATTACGTACTAACGTATAACGTTATATACTATTACGTAATGACGTATAACGTTATATACTAATACGTAATGACGTATATCGTTATATACTATTACGTACTAACGTATAACGTTATATACTATTACGCAATGACGTATAACGTTATATACTATTACGCACTGACGTATAACGTTATAAACTAATACGTACTAACGTATAACGTTATATACTATTACGTGCTAACGTATAACGTTATATACTATTTCGTGCTAACGTGTAACGTTATATACTATTACGCAATGACGTATAACGATATATACTATTACGTAGTAACGTATAACGTTATAAACTAATACGTAATGACGTATAACGTTATAAACTAATACGTAATGACGAGTAACGTTATATAATATTACGTACTAACGAATAACGTTATATACTATTACGTAAAGACGTATAACGTTATATACAAATACGTAATAACGTACAACGTTATATCGTATTTCGTGCTAACGTGTAACGTTATATACTATTACGTAATGACGTATAACGCTATATACTATTACGCACTAACGTATAACGTTATAAACTAATACGTAATGACGAATAACGTTATATACTATTACGTACTAACGTATAACGTTATATACTATTACGCAATGACGTATAACGCTATATACTATTACGTACTAAAGTATAACGTTATAAACTAATACGTAATGACGAATAACGTTATATACTATTACGTACTAACGTATAACGTTATAAACTAATACGTAATGACATATAACGTTATAAACTAATACGTAATGACGAGTAACGTTATATACTATTACGTACTAACGTATAACGTTATAAACTAATACGTACTAACGTATAACGTTATACACCATTACGTAAAGACGTATAACGTTATATACTAATACGTAATAACGTATAACGTTATATACAATTACGTAATGACGTATAACGCTATATACTATTACGCACTAACGTATAACGTTATAAACTAATACGTAATGACGAATAACGTTATATAGTATTACGTACTAACGAATAACGTTATATACTATTACGTAAAGACGTATAACGTTATATACAAATACGTAATAACGTACAACGTTATATCGTATTACGTGCTAACGTATAACGTTATATACTATTTCGTGCTAACGTGTAACGTTATATACTATTACGTAATGACGTATAACGTTATACACTATTACGTAAAGACGTATAACGTTATATACTAATACGTAATAACGATATAACGTTATATACTATTACGTACTAACGTGTAACGTTATATAGTATTACCTGATGACGTATAACGTTGTATACTATTACGTACTAACGTATAACGTTATATACTATTACGCAATGACGAATAACGTTATATACTATTACGCAATGACGTATAACGCTATATACTATTACGTACTAACGTATAACGTTATAAACTAATACGTAATGACGTATAACGTTATATACTATTACGTACTAACGTACAACGTTATACACTATTACGCAATGACGTATAACGTTATATACTATTACGCAATGACGTATAACGCTATATACTATTACGTACTAACGTATAACGTTATAAACTAATACGTAATGATGTATAACGTTATATACTATTACGTACTAACGTATAACGTTATAAACTAATACGTATTATCGAATAACGTTATATACTATTACGTACTAACGTATAAGGTTATAAACTAATACGTAATGACGTATAACGTTATATACTATTACGTAATAACGTGTAACGTTATATACTAATACGTAATAACGTAAAACGTTATATACTATTACGTAATAACGTATAACGTTATATACTATTACGTAATGACGTATAACGTTATACACTATTACGTAAAGACGTATAACGTTATATACTAATACGTAATAACGTATAACGTTGTATACTATTACGTACTAACGTATAACGTTATATACTATTACGTAATGACGTATAACGTTATATACTAATACGTAATGACGTATATCGTTATAAACTAATACGTAATGACGAATAACGTTATATACTATTACGTACTAACGTATAACGTTATATACTATTACGCAATGACGTATAACGTTATATACTATTACGAAATGACGTATAACGTTGTATACTATTACGTACTAACGTATAACGTTATATACTATTACGTAATAACGTATAACGTTATATACTATTACGTAATGACGTATATCGTTATATACTATTACGTACTAACGTATAACGTTATATACTATTACGCAATGACGTATAACGTTATATACTATTACGCACTAACGTATAACGTTATATACTAATACGTACTAACGTATAACGTTATATACTATTACGTGCTAACGTATAACGTTATATACTATTTCGTGCTAACGTGTAACGTTATATACTATTACGAAATGACGTATAACGTTATAAACTAATACGTAATGACGTATAACGCTATATACTATTACGTAATAATATATAACGTTATAAACTAATACGTAATGACGAATAACGTTATATACTATTACGTACTAACGTATAACGTTATATACTATTACGCAATGACGTATAACGTTATATACTATTACGCACTAACGTATAACGTTATAAACTAATACGTACTAACGTATAACGTTATATACTATTACGTGCTAACGTATAACGTTATATACTATTTCGTGCTAACGTGTAACGTTATATACTATTACGCAATGACGTATAACGATATATACTATTACGTAGTAACGTATAACGTTATAAACTAATACGTAATGACGTATAACGTCATAAACTAATACGTAATGACGAGTAACGTTATATAATATTACGTACTAACGTATAACGTTATAAACTAATACGTACTAACGTATAACGTTGTATACTATTACGTACTAACGTATAACGTTATATACTAATACGTAATGACGTATAACGCTATATACTATTACGTACTAACGTATAACGTTATAAACTAATACGTAATGACGAATAACGTTATATACTATTACGTACTAACGTATAACGTTATATACTATTACGCAATGACGTATAACGCTATATACTATTACGTACTAAAGTATAACGTTATAAACTAATACGTAATGACGAATAACGTTATATACTATTACGTACTAACGTATAACGTTATATACTATTACGTAATGACATATAACGTTATAAACTAATACGTAATGACGAGTAACGTTATATACTATTACGCAATGACGTATAACGCTATATACTATTACGTACTAACGTATAACGTTATAAACTAATACGTACTAACGTATAACGTTATATACTATTACGTGCTAACGTGTAACGTTATATACTATTACGCAATGACGTATAACGCTATATACTATTACGTACTAAAGTATAACGTTATAAACTAATACGTAATGACGAATAACGTTATATACTATTACGTAGTAACGTATAACGTTATAAACTAATACGTAATGACGTATAACGTTATAAACTAATACGTAATGACGAGTAACGTTATATACTATTACGTACTAACGTATAACGTTATAAACTAATACGTACTAACGTATAACGTTATATACTATTACGTACTAACGTATAACGTTATATACTAATACGTAATGACGTATAACGCTATATTCCATTACGTACTAACGTATAACGTTATAAACTAATACGTAATGACGAATAACGTTATATACTATTACGTACTAACGGATAACGTTATATACTATTACGCAATGACGTATAACGTTATATACTATTACGCACTAACGTATAACGTTATAAACTAATACGTACTAACGTATAACGTTATATACTATTACGTGCTAACGTATAACGTTATATACTATTTCGTGCTAACCTGTAACGTTATATACTATTACGTAATGACGTATAACGTTATAAACTAATATGTAATGACGAGTAAAGTTATATACTATTACGTACTAACGTATAACGTTATAAACTAATACGTACTAACGTATAACGTTATAAACTAATACGTACTAATGTGTAACGTTATATAGTATTACCTGATGACGTATAACGTTGTATACTATTACGTAATAACGTGTAACGTAATATAGTATTACCTGATGACGTATAACGTTATATACTATTACGTACTAACGTATAACGTTATATACTATTACGCAATGACGTATAACGTTATATACTATTACGCAATGACGTATAACGCTATATACTATTACGTACTAAAGTATAACGTTATAAACTAATACGTAATGACGAATAACGTTATATACTATTACGTACTAACGTATAACGTTATAAACTAATACGTAATGACATATAACGTTATAAACTAATACGTAATGACGAGTAACGTTATATACTATTACGTACTAACGTATAACGTTATATACTATTACGCAATGACGTATAACGTTATATACTATTACGCACTAACGTATAACGTTATAAACTAATACGTACTAACGTATAACGTTATATACTATTACGTGCTAACGTGTAACGTTATATACTATTACGTAATGACGTATAACGCTATATACTATTACGTACTAAAGTATAACGTTATAAACTAATACGTAATGACGAATAACGTTATATACTATTACGTACTAACGTATAACGTTATAAACTAATACGTAATGACATATAACGTTATAAACTAATACGTACTAATGTGTAACGTTATATAGTATTACCTGATGACGTATAACGTTGTATACTATTACGTAATAACGTGTAACGTAATATAGTATTACCTGATGACGTATAACGTTATATACTATTACGTACTAACGTATAACGTTATATACTATTACGCAATGACGTATAACGTTATATACTATTACGCAATGACGTATAACGTTATATACTATTACGCACTAACGTATAACGTTATAAACTAATACGTACTAACGTATAACGTTATATACTATTACGTGCTAACGTATAACGTTATATACTATTTCGTGCTAACCTGTAACGTTATATACTATTACGTAATGACGTATAACGTTATAAACTAATATGTAATGACGAGTAACGTTATATACTATTACGTACTAACGTATAACGTTATAAACTAATACGTACTAACGTATAACGTTATAAACTAATACGTACTAATGTGTAACGTTATATAGTATTACCTGATGACGTATAACGTTGTATACTATTACGTAATAACGTGTAACGTAATATAGTATTACCTGATGACGTATAACGTTATATACTATTACGTACTAACGTATAACGTTATATACTATTACGCAATGACGTATAACGTTATATACTATTACGCAATGACGTATAACGCTATATACTATTACGTACTAAAGTATAACGTTATAAACTAATACGTAATGACGAATAACGTTATATACTATTACGTACTAACGTATAACGTTATAAACTAATACGTAATGACATATAACGTTATAAACTAATACGTAATGACGAGTAACGTTATATACTATTACGTACTAACGTATAACGTTATAAACTAATACGTACTAACGTATAACGTTATACACCATTACGTAAAGACGTATAACGTTATATACTAATACATAATAACGTATAACGTTGTATACTATTACGTACTAACGTATAACGTTATATACTATTACGTAATGACGTATAACGCTATATACTATTACGTACTAACGTATAACGTTATATACTATTACGTACTAAAGTATAACGTTATAAACTAATACGTAATGACGAATAACGTTATATACTATTACGTACTAACGTATAACGTTATATACTATTACGTACTAAAGTATAACGTTATAAACTAATACGTAATGACGAATAACGTTATATACTATTACGTACTAACGTATAACGTTATAAACTAATACGTAATGACGAATAACGTTATATACTATTACGTACTAACGTATAACGTTATAAACTAATACGTACTAACGTATAACGTTATACACCATTACGTAATGACGTATAACGTTATATACTATTACGTACTAACGTACAACGTTATACACTATTACGCAATGACGTATAACGTTATATACTATTACGCAATGACGTATAACGCTATATACTATTACGTACTAACGTATAACGTTATAAACTAATACGTAATGATGTATAACGTTATATACTATTACGTACTAACGTATAACGTTATAAACTAATACGTATTATCGAATAACGTTATATACTATTACGTACTAACGTATAAGGTTATAAACTAATACGTAATGACGTATAACGTTATATACTATTACGTAATAACGTGTAACGTTATATACTAATACGTAATAACGTAAAACGTTATATACTATTACGTAATAACGCATAACGTTATATACTATTACGTAATGACGTATAACGTTATACACTATTACGTAAAGACGTATAACGTTATATACTAATACGTAATAACGTATAACGTTGTATACTATTACGTACTAACGTATAACGTTATATACTATTACGTAATGACGTATAACGTTATATACTAATACGTAATGACGTATATCGTTATAAACTAATACGTAATGACGAATAACGTTATATACTATTACGTACTAACGTATAACGTTATATACTATTACGCAATGACGTATAACGTTATATACTATTACGAAATGACGTATAACGTTGTATACTATTACGTACTAACGTATAACGTTATATACTATTACGTAATGACGTATAACGTTATATACTAATACGTAATGACGTATATCTTTATATACTATTACGTACTAACGTATAACGTTATATACTATTACGCAATGACGTATAACGTTATATACTATTACGCACTAACGTATAACGTTATATACTAATACGTACTAACGTATAACGTTATATACTATTACGTGCTAACGTATAACGTTATATACTATTTCGTGCTAACGTGTAACGTTATATACTATTACGAAATGACGTATAACGTTATAAACTAATACGTAATGACGCATAACGCTATATACTATTACGTACTAACATATAACGTTATAAACTAATACGTAATGACGAATAACGTTATATACTATTACGTACTAACGTATAACGTTATATACTATTACGCAATGACGTATAACGTTATATACTATTACGCACTAACGTATAACGTTATAAACTAATACGTACTAACGTATAACGTTATATACTATTACGTGCTAACGTATAACGTTATATACTATTTCGTGCTAACGTGTAACGTTATATACTATTACGCAATGACGTATAACGATATATACTATTACGTAGTAACGTATAACGTTATAAACTAATACGTAATGACGTATAACGTCATAAACTAATACGTAATGACGAGTAACGTTATATAATATTACGTACTAACGTATAACGTTATAAACTAATACGTACTAACGTATAACGTTGTATACTATTACGTACTAACGTATAACGTTATATACTAATACGTAATGACGTATAACGCTATATACTATTACGTACTAACGTATAACGTTATAAACTAATACGTAATGACGAATAACGTTATATACTATTACGTACTAACGTATAACGTTATATACTATTACGCAATGACGTATAACGCTATATACTATTACGTACTAAAGTATAACGTTATAAACTAATACGTAATGACGAATAACGTTATATACTATTACGTACTAACGTATAACGTTATATACTATTACGTAATAGTATATAACGTTATAAACTAATACGTAATGACGAGTAACGTTATATACTATTACGCAATGACGTATAACGCTATATACTATTACGTACTAACGTATAACGTTATAAACTAATACGTACTAACGTATAACGTTATATACTATTACGTGCTAACGTGTAACGTTATATACTATTACGCAATGACGTATAACGCTATATACTATTACGTACTAAAGTATAACGTTATAAACTAATACGTAATGACGAATAACGTTATATACTATTACGTAGTAACGTATAACGTTATAAACTAATACGTAATGACGTATAACGTTATAAACTAATACGTAATGACGAGTAACGTTATATACTATTACGTACTAACGTATAACGTTATAAACTAATACGTACTAACGTATAACGTTGTATACTATTACGTACTAACGTATAACGTTATATACTAATACGTAATGACGTATAACGCTATATTCCATTACGTACTAACGTATAACGTTATAAACTAATACGTAATGACGAATAACGTTATATACTATTACGTACTAACGGATAACGTTATATACTATTACGCAATGACGTATAACGTTATATACTATTACGCACTAACGTATAACGTTATAAACTAATACGTACTAACGTATAACGTTATATACTATTACGTGCTAACGTATAACGTTATATACTATTTCGTGCTAACCTGTAACGTTATATACTATTACGTAATGACGTATAACGTTATAAACTAATATGTAATGACGAGTAAAGTTATATACTATTACGTACTAACGTATAACGTTATAAACTAATACGTACTAACGTATAACGTTATAAACTAATACGTACTAATGTGTAACGTTATATAGTATTACCTGATGACGTATAACGTTGTATACTATTACGTAATAACGTGTAACGTAATATAGTATTACCTGATGACGTATAACGTTATATACTATTACGTACTAACGTATAACGTTATATACTATTACGCAATGACGTATAACGTTATATACTATTACGCAATGACGTATAACGCTATATACTATTACGTACTAAAGTATAACGTTATAAACTAATACGTAATGACGAATAACGTTATATACTATTACGTACTAACGTATAACGTTATAAACTAATACGTAATGACATATAACGTTATAAACTAATACGTAATGACGAGTAACGTTATATACTATTACGTACTAACGTATAACGTTATATACTATTACGCAATGACGTATAACGTTATATACTATTACGCACTAACGTATAACGTTATAAACTAATACGTACTAACGTATAACGTTATATACTATTACGTGCTAACGTGTAACGTTATATACTATTACGCAATGACGTATAACGCTATATACTATTACGTACTAAAGTATAACGTTATAAACTAATACGTAATGACGAATAACGTTATATACTATTACGTACTAACGTATAACGTTATAAACTAATACGTAATGACATATAACGTTATAAACTAATACGTACTAATGTGTAACGTTATATAGTATTACCTGATGACGTATAACGTTGTATACTATTACGTAATAACGTGTAACGTAATATAGTATTACCTGATGACGTATAACGTTATATACTATTACGTACTAACGTATAACGTTATATACTATTACGCAATGACGTATAACGTTATATACTATTACGCAATGACGTATAACGTTATATACTATTACGCACTAACGTATAACGTTATAAACTAATACGTACTAACGTATAACGTTATATACTATTACGTGCTAACGTATAACGTTATATACTATTTCGTGCTAACCTGTAACGTTATATACTATTACGTAATGACGTATAACGTTATAAACTAATATGTAATGACGAGTAACGTTATATACTATTACGTACTAACGCATAACGTTATAAACTAATACGTACTAACGTATAACGTTATAAACTAATACGTACTAATGTGTAACGTTATATAGTATTACCTGATGACGTATAACGTTGTATACTATTACGTAATAACGTGTAACGTAATATAGTATTACCTGATGACGTATAACGTTATATACTATTACGTAATAACGCATAACGTTATATACTATTACGTAATGACGAATAACGTTATATACTATTACGTACTAACGTATAACGTTATATACTATTACGTAATAACGTATAACGTTGTATACTATTACGTACTAACGTATAACGTTATATACTATTACGTAATGACGTATAACGTTATATACTAATACGTAATGACGTATATCGTTATAAACTAATACGTAATGACGAATAACGTTATATACTATTACGTACTAACGTATAACGTTATATACTATTACGCAATGACGTATAACGTTATATACTATTACGAAATGACGTATAACGTTGTATACTATTACGTACTAACGTATAACGTTATATACTATTACGTAATGACGTATAACGTTATATACTAATACGTAATGACGTATATCGTTATATACTATTACGTACTAACGTATAACGTTATATACTATTACGCAATGACGTATAACGTTATATACTATTACGCACTAACGTATAACGTTATATACTAATACGTACTAACGTATAACGTTATATACTATTACGTGCTAACGTATAACGTTATATACTATTTCGTGCTAACGTGTAACGTTATATACTATTACGAAATGACGTATAACGTTATAAACTAATACGTAATGACGCATAACGCTATATACTATTACGTACTAACATATAACGTTATAAACTAATACGTAATGACGAATAACGTTATATACTATTACGTACTAACGTATAACGTTATATACTATTACGCAATGACGTATAACGTTATATACTATTACGCACTAACGTATAACGTCATAAACTAATACGTACTAACGTATAACGTTATATACTATTACGTGCTAACGTATAACGTTATATACTATTTCGTGCTAACGTGTAACGTTATATACTATTACGCAATGACGTATAACGATATATACTATTACGTAGTAACGTATAACGTTATAAACTAATACGTAATGACGTATAACGTCATAAACTAATACGTAATGACGAGTAACGTTATATAATATTACGTACTAACGTATAACGTTATAAACTAATACGTACTAACGTATAACGTTGTATACTATTACGTACTAACGTATAACGTTATATACTAATACGTAATGACGTATAACGCTATATACTATTACGTACTAACGTATAACGTTATAAACTAATACGTAATGACGAATAACGTTATATACTATTACGTACTAACGTATAACGTTATATACTATTACGCAATGACGTATAACGCTATATACTATTACGTACTAAAGTATAACGTTATAAACTAATACGTAATGACGAATAACGTTATATACTATTACGTACTAACGTATAACGTTATATACTATTACGTAATAGTATATAACGTTATAAACTAATACGTAATGACGAGTAACGTTATATACTATTACGCAATGACGTATAACGCTATATACTATTACGTACTAACGTATAACGTTATAAACTAATACGTACTAACGTATAACGTTATATACTATTACGTGCTAACGTGTAACGTTATATACTATTACGCAATGACGTATAACGCTATATACTATTACGTACTAAAGTATAACGTTATAAACTAATACGTAATGACGAATAACGTTATATACTATTACGTAGTAACGTATAACGTTATAAACTAATACGTAATGACGTATAACGTTATAAACTAATACGTAATGACGAGTAACGTTATATACTATTACGTACTAACGTATAACGTTATAAACTAATACGTACTAACGTATAACGTTGTATACTATTACGTACTAACGTATAACGTTATATACTAATACGTAATGACGTATAACGCTATATTCTATTACGTACTAACGTATAACGTTATAAACTAATACGTAATGACGAATAACGTTATATACTATTACGTACTAACGTATAACGTTATATACTATTACGCAATGACGTATAACGTTATATACTATTACGCACTAACGTATAACGTTATAAACTAATACGTACTAACGTATAACGTTATATACTATTACGTGCTAACGTATAACGTTATATACTATTTCGTGCTAACCTGTAACGTTATATACTATTACGTAATGACGTATAACGTTATAAACTAATATGTAATGACGAGTAAAGTTATATACTATTACGTACTAACGTATAACGTTATAAACTAATACGTACTAACGTATAACGTTATAAACTAATACGTACTAATGTGTAACGTTATATAGTATTACCTGATGACGTATAACGTTGTATACTATTACGTAATAACGTGTAACGTAATATAGTATTACCTGATGACGTATAACGTTATATACTATTACGTACTAACGTATAACGTTATATACTATTACGCAATGACGTATAACGTTATATACTATTACGCAATGACGTATAACGCTATATACTATTACGTACTAAAGTATAACGTTATAAACTAATACGTAATGACGAATAACGTTATATACTATTACGTACTAACGTATAACGTTATAAACTAATACGTAATGACATATAACGTTATAAACTAATACGTAATGACGAGTAACGTTATATACTATTACGTACTAACGTATAACGTTATATACTATTACGCAATGACGTATAACGTTATATACTATTACGCACTAACGTATAACGTTATAAACTAATACGTACTAACGTATAACGTTATATACTATTACGTGCTAACGTGTAACGTTATATACTATTACGCAATGACGTATAACGCTATATACTATTACGTACTAAAGTATAACGTTATAAACTAATACGTAATGACGAATAACGTTATATACTATTACGTACTAACGTATAACGTTATAAACTAATACGTAATGACATATAACGTTATAAACTAATACGTACTAATGTGTAACGTTATATAGTATTACCTGATGACGTATAACGTTGTATACTATTACGTAATAACGTGTAACGTAATATAGTATTACCTGATGACGTATAACGTTATATACTATTACGTACTAACGTATAACGTTATATACTATTACGCAATGACGTATAACGTTATATACTATTACGCAATGACGTATAACGTTATATACTATTACGCACTAACGTATAACGTTATAAACTAATACGTACTAACGTATAACGTTATATACTATTACGTGCTAACGTATAACGTTATATACTATTTCGTGCTAACCTGTAACGTTATATACTATTACGTAATGACGTATAACGTTATAAACTAATATGTAATGACGAGTAACGTTATATACTATTACGTACTAACGTATAACGTTATAAACTAATACGTACTAACGTATAACGTTATAAACTAATACGTACTAATGTGTAACGTTATATAGTATTACCTGATGACGTATAACGTTGTATACTATTACGTAATAACGTGTAACGTAATATAGTATTACCTGATGACGTATAACGTTATATACTATTACGTACTAACGTATAACGTTATATACTATTACGCAATGACGTATAACGTTATATACTATTACGCAATGACGTATAACGCTATATACTATTACGTACTAAAGTATAACGTTATAAACTAATACGTAATGACGAATAACGTTATATACTATTACGTACTAACGTATAACGTTATAAACTAATACGTAATGACATATAACGTTATAAACTAATACGTAATGACGAGTAACGTTATATACTATTACGTACTAACGTATAACGTTATAAACTAATACGTACTAACGTATAACGTTATACACCATTACGTAAAGACGTATAACGTTATATACTAATACATAATAACGTATAACGTTGTATACTATTACGTACTAACGTATAACGTTATATACTATTACGTAATGACGTATAACGCTATATACTATTACGTACTAACGTATAACGTTATATACTATTACGTACTAAAGTATAACGTTATAAACTAATACGTAATGACGAATAACGTTATATACTATTACGTACTAACGTATAACGTTATATACTATTACGTACTAAAGTATAACGTTATAAACTAATACGTAATGACGAATAACGTTATATACTATTACGTACTAACGTATAACGTTATAAACTAATACGTACTAACGTATAACGTTATACACCATTACGTAAAGACGTATAACGTTATATACTAATACATAATAACGTATAACGTTGTATACTATTACGTACTAACGTATAACGTTATATACTATTACGCAATGACGTATAACGCTATATACTATTACGTACTAAAGTATAACGTTATAAACTAATACGTAATGACGAATAACGTTATATACTATTACGTACTAACGTATAACGTTATAAACTAATACGTAATGACATATAACGTTATAAACTAGTACGTAATGACGAGTAACGTTATATACTATTACGTACTAACGTATAACGTTATAAACTAATACGTACTAACGTATAACGTTATACACCATTACGTAAAGACGTATAACGTTATATACTAATACATAATAACGTATAACGTTGTATACTATTACGTACTAACGTATAACGTTATATACTATTACGTAATGACGTATAACGCTATATACTATTACGTACTAACGTATAACGTTATATACTATTACGTACTAAAGTATAACGTTATAAACTAATACGTAATGACGAATAACGTTATATACTATTACGTACTAACGTATAACGTTATAAACTAATACGTAATGACATATAACGTTATAAACTAATACGTAATGACGAGTAACGTTATATACTATTACGTACTAACGTATAACGTTATATACTATTACGTACTAACGTATAACGTTATATACTATTACGCAATGACGTATAACGTTATATACTATTACGCACTAACGTATAACGTTATAAACTAATACGTACTAACGTATAACGTTATATACTATTACGTGCTAACGTGTAACGTTATATACTATTACGCAATGACGTATAACGCTATATACTATTACGTACTAACGTATAACGTTATAAACTAATACGTAATGACGTATAACGTTATATACTATTACGTACTAACGTATAACGTTATAAACTAATACGTATTATCGAATAACGTTATATACTATTACGTACTAACGTATAAGGTTATAAACTAATACGTAATGACGTATAACGTTATATACTATTACGTAATAACGTGTAACGTTATATACTAATACGTAATAACGTAAAACGTTATATACTATTACGTAATAACTCATAACGTTATATACTATTACGTAATGACGTATAACGTTATACACTATTACGTAAAGACGTATAACGTTATATACTAATACGTAATAACGTATAACGTTGTATACTATTACGTACTAACGTATAACGTTATATACTATTACGTAATGACGTATAACGTTATATACTAATACGTAATGACGTATATCGTTATAAACTAATATGTAATGACGAATAACGTTATATACTATTACGTACTAACGTATAACGTTATATACTATTACGCAATGACGTATAACGTTATATACTATTACGAAATGACGTATAACGTTGTATACTATTACGTACTAACTTATAACGTTATATACTATTACGTAATGACGTATAACGTTATATACTAATACGTAATGACGTATATCGTTATATACTATTACGTACTAACGTATAACGTTATATACTATTACGCAATGACGTATAACGTTATATACTATTACGCACTAACGTATAACGTTATAAACTAATACGTACTAACGTATAACGTTATATACTATTACGTGCTAACGTATAACGTTATATACTATTTCGTGCTAACGTGTAACGTTATATACTATTACGAAATGACGTATAACGTTATAAACTAATACGTAATGACGTATAACGCTATATACTATTACGTACTAACATATAACGTTATAAACTAATACGTAATGACGAATAACGTTATATACTATTACGTACTAACGTATAACGTTATATACTATTACACAATGACGTATAACGTTATATACTATTACGCACTAACGTATAACGTTATAAACTAATACGTACTAACGTATAACGTTATATACTATTACGTGCTAACGTATAACGTTATATACTATTTCGTGCTAACGTGTAACGTTATATACTATTACGCAATGACGTATAACGATATATACTATTACGTAGTAACGTATAACGTTATAAACTAATACGTAATGACGTATAACGTTATAAACTAATACGTAATGACGAGTAACGTTATATAATATTACGTACTAACGTATAACGTTATAAACTAATACGTACTAACGTATAACGTTGTATACTATTACGTACTAACGTATAACGTTATATACTAATACGTAATGACGTATAACGCTATATACTATTACGTACTAACGTATAACGTTATAAACTAATACGTAATGACGAATAACGTTATATACTATTACGTACTAACGTATAACGTTATATACTATTACGCAATGACGTATAACGCTATATACTATTACGTACTAAAGTATAACGTTATAAACTAATACGTAATGACGAATAACGTTATATACTATTACGTACTAACGTATAACGTTATAAACTAATACGTAATGACATATAACGTTATAAACTAATACGTAATGACGAGTAACGTTATATACTATTACGTACTAACGTATAACGTTATAAACTAATACGTACTAACGTATAACGTTATACACCATTACGTAAAGACGTATAACGTTATATACTAATACGTAATAACGTATAACGTTATATACAATTACGTAATGACGTATAACGCTATATACTATTACGCACTAACGTATAACGTTATAAACTAATACGTAATGACGAATAACGTTATATAGTATTACGTACTAACGAATAACGTTATATACTATTACGTAAAGACGTATAACGTTATATACAAATACGTAATAACGTACAACGTTATATCGTATTACGTGCTAACGTATAACGTTATATACTATTTCGTGCTAACGTGTAACGTTATATACTATTACGTAATGACGTATAACGTTATACACTATTACGTAAAGACGTATAACGTTATATACTAATACGTAATAACGATATAACGTTATATACTATTACGTACTAACGTGTAACGTTATATAGTATTACCTGATGACGTATAACGTTGTATACTATTACGTACTAACGTATAACGTTATATACTATTACGCAATGACGAATAACGTTATATACTATTACGCAATGACGTATAACGCTATATACTATTACGTACTAACGTATAACGTTATAAACTAATACGTAATGACGTATAACGTTATATACTATTACGTACTAACGTATGTCACGTAAAATAATAAAGAAAAAGGAGAAGTAATTAAAAAAAGGAACTTTTATTTATTTGCGATACACTTCCGAGCTCTAGGCGTGATTATTCAAGACTGACTTGGATGATTTTAGGGTGAGTATTTAAATTCTTTTGTTCGTGGGAGTGGGAAAAGGCTTCGGTCATATATTTCTGAGAACGTATAGAGTGAGAGTGGGAAAAGGCTTCGGTCATATATTTCTGAGAACGTATAGAGTGACCGGATATTATCCGTTGCTTACTTATGCTAAGGCGCTTGGAATTTCGTTATCTTATCGCTTTGTTTAGTCGGATTTTGTCTGCGGTATTTCGTACGTGACATTCCCCCCTTCTTAGATTGAACTTGGTCCCTCAAGTTTTCCTCAGGAGACTCTTGTGGAATTGGACTCGGCGTGGCTCGAAAATCACAGCTGATCCCTCTCTTTCTTCGAAGTGGTATGAGTCGGTTGGGGTATAGTCGTTGGATGTGGCGACCGGGGCGCTTGGTGGGGATGTAGCATCGTGGCTATTGATCACGGTTTCATTTCGACAGCAAAATAAATTAATACATGGATTATTTGGTATACATTTCTTGACGCATTTGAATACTCCTATCTTGTTTAGGCCGTGTACAATTAGATTCGTGTGTTTTACATGAATGATAAAAAAAAAGAAAAAGATCGCCAATCTCATTTTTACATACCAATTATTCGACCGTGGGTGCTTATGCATTTTTGATAAATTTAGGATCCAAATATCTGCAGAATGCATATAATATACAGAAGTATAAAACGATATTTCAAGTACAACGTCTATTATAAATCTTAATTTCTAGTTAGATTGGTGTTAGGTTAGTCATAAAATTGCATAAATATCCACAGTTTACCAATTATTTTTTTTTTTCTAACGTGCTTGAAAAAGCATTACATATCAAACTGTGCCTACTCCGAAGCATCCCCTATAATGAAACCCTATAGTTATACTACAATCTATGTGCATCGTCGAAGTTTCTCGTACTTTGATTGACTATCGAAGGCTTTCGTGGCGTGCTAATGTCTAATCCTATAATAATATTGGCAGTATCGCTATACAAATATCCTTTCCTTCTAGTATCTCAATTTTATTACAGAGTAACATTAAATTCTAGAAATTCACTTCAACAGATTGAATCATAGGGAATTATTTTCTTCTGTTTCTTATCTTGAATACATATGCATGTTAGTCCTGGCATCACATTTCGCATTTGAGATTTTCATCAAATAAAAATGAAATTTTTCACGTACATCCTTATTAGTTTATAAAATAAATATTTTGTTAAGAGTTTATAGAAACAAACACAAAATGTATAATCGAAAGCCAAGTAACGCAAGGTTCTATTAAAAAATCAGTACCATATTATCATCCTGTCAGCAACGTAGAAAACCTATGTTTCCGTCTCATAAAATGCCGCTGTATTATGTTTACGGAATACTATTATAATTACGGGTAATGTGAATTTCCAATGTTTCATTTCCTCTTCTATAAACCTTCAATTTTATATACGATAGTTTTGCGATGCTGCAAATGAATTGGAGTTAGTACACGTGCGTTAATATTAGATACTCAACCTCAAAATTTGTCATAAAATAAATTTACAAAGAATATCAACATAGAAAGCACGAATAGCGTAACTTTTAATTCTCTCTTTTTCGATCAGAAGAGAAATTTGAAACAGTAGAAACTTCTGTGTCAGACATTATTTAAACACGAATCCTTTAAGTTCTAGTGGTGTAATACTTATTTGCGCGGACATTATTCTGATAAAGAGGAGCGTCGACCTGGAAAGTAAGGTTTTAAACGATTACCGTGTATTTTCTTTATAATGTTATCAATTAAGATTTCGTAATAAGGGGTTTTGACAGAGTGGATTCTGTATGGTCCTAACCATTCAGTGTCCAATTTGTCCCTTTTGTGATCATTATGGATTAATACAAAATCTCCTTCTTTAAATACCGTTTGAATTCGAACTATCTTTCTCTTTTGGTCTCGAAGGTATCGTTTCTTACTGTTTATTAATGTTTTTCTCGCGATATCTAAATATTTATTTAACTGCTTTTGCCAGAGTGAGAACATATCATTGTAAGTTAAATTCGAAGTTTTCGCGATTGCCGATGGTAGGTTTGCGTCTCTACCGAACGTTAGTTTAAAAGGTGAAAATCCGGTACCTTCGTGTACGGCTGTATTATAACCCAAACATATGAAGTTTAATATCTCATCCCATTCTTTATCATTGTTATCATGCAGACTTGTACGGATTAAATCTTTTACTACGGCGTGTGTTCTTTCTAGAGATCCGTTTGACTGAGGGTGAAAGCTAGTGGTTTTAATGTGTTTAATCTTAAATGCCTCTTCGAATTTTAACATAAGTTCACTAATGAAGTTTTGTCCCTGGTCTGTTAGAATTGTCTTGGGTGCAGAAAATATGTAAATGTAGTGTTCTAAGAGTGCATTTATTATGGATTCTGTCCGTTGTGTTTTTAGTGGTACTAGGATCAAGTATTTTGTCAGTTCGTCATGTATTGAGAGTATAAATTGGTTTCCTTTCTTAGTTTTGGTCATAGGTCCTATGATGTCCATAGCAATTTTGTCGTTAGGTTGTAATGGTGTGTCAGATATTATTGGTTCTTCTTTCGGTCTAATACGCGTTAATTTCTCCTTTTGACAAGCTTCACATTTCTTTATAAACTCTTCGACTTTATTCAATAAATATGGAATTTTATATCGCTCCTTTATTCTTTGGTAGGTCTTTTGTACCCCTAAATGTCCTATCGTACCGTTATGATTTTCGTGAATTATTTTCTCTATCTCTTCCTCGGTTAATTCTTGGATTAGGTCCCACGCGAAAATGACAGGGTATCGGGTATCATTGAAATATATAAGTATGAGTTTGATCTGGTTTTTTTCTAATTCTGTAAACGTATTGTCTCCTATACCTACTTTCTTGTTATTTCGTAATATGTTGTCGATTTTCCGTAACCATATTGCCTCGTCGAACTCTCCTAATTCTGTTTTAGTTAATTGATAGAAGGATTGGTCGTTAGGTTTTATTTCTAATCGCTTTGGGATTTCTGACTTCTTTTTCCATGTATTAAAATGTTGTAAGAAATCTAATGTTACTGTTCCCTCAGGGATTTCTACCTTTTGAATCGCGTGAATTCTAGATAAGCTATCTGCGACTGGGTTTTCTTTGCCTTTAACGTATTCGATCGTGTATTCGTACTCCTCTAGTTTTAGTCTCCATCGCATTAATCTAGATGACGGGTCTTTGCAATTATTCAACCATTTCAAGGCTTGATGGTCTGTTCTAATAACAAATTTTCTTCCTAACAAGTATTGTCGTAGTCGTTTTAATGCCCATACGATAGCTAATAATTCTTTTTCTGTAGTCGTATAATTTTTCTCTGGAGGGTTTAGTGTTCGAGAGATGTAGCAGCACGGGTGTCCGTCTTGTGATAGTACGGCTCCTAGTCCTTCGTTACTAGCGTCTGTCGTTAATACGAATGTTTTAGAGAAATCTGGGTATGACAGAACAGGTGCTTGACAAAGTTTTCGTTTGAGTGTATCGAAACTGTTTTGTTGTTTGTCCGTCCAATGGAAGTTGGTGTCTTTTTTGTTTAGGTCCGTCAGGGGTTTGGCTATTTTAGAGAAGTTACGTATAAATTTCCGGTAGTATCCCACGAGTCCTAAGAATGATTTGACTTCGGTAAGGTTTCTAGGAATTTTAAAGTTCTCGACTGCTTCTATTTTCTTCGGGTTGGGTTTTACTCCTTCTGACGTTACTATGTGTCCTAAATATTCGAGTTCTGGTTTTAGAAATTCACATTTATCTGGTTGGATTTTTAGTCCTAATTCTCTTAGTCTTTGTAATACTATGGCTAAGTTCTCATTATGTTTTTGAATAGTGCTTCCAAATATAATAATGTCGTCTAAATATGCAAAGCAATGTTTATTAATTAATCCGCGAAGCGCTGTATCCATCATTCTTTGGAATGTGGCTGGTGCGTTTTTGAGTCCAAAAGGCATTCTGTTAAATTGGAAATGTCCTTGTGGTGTTGAGAAAGCGGTGTATTTCTTTGAGTCTTCGTCCATAGGGATTTGATGAAAACCGGATGATAGATCGAGTGCTGAGAAAAACTTCGCGTCACCTAGTTGGCTTAATATGTCTTCTATGTCGGGTAATGGGTAGGCGTCTTGGTCAGTCAGTTCGTTTAGTTTTCTAAAGTCAATAACTATTCTCCATTTCTGTTTTCCTGACGCGTCTAACTTCTTGGGAACAACCCATACTGGTGAATTGAAAGGAGAGTCTGATTCTTCTATAATGTTTTTATTTAGCATGTCTGTTACTTGTTCCTCGATTTCTCGTTTGTGGCACTCTGGTGGTCTGTATGATTTGGTGTTTATGATTTTGTCTTGTTTTAATGTGATTGTATGTTTTGTCAGATTAGTACATGGTAAAAGGTCTGTTTCTAAATTGAATACGTCGACGTAATGCATTAATATTTTCTCTATGGGTTCGCGGAGTTCGCGTTCAATATGATTTGTTCTCACTACGGTTTTAAATCTAGCAATTTGATCTAATTCTTTACTGTTATCAATGTCGTTAGAAATTTCATGGTTTGTCTCACCAGAATTGAAGAAACATACTCGCGTTGGTTTGCCTTCGAGGTAGATGGTTCGAACTCTTTTTTCGCCTGGTTGTATCGTTTCCGGTTTCTGAAAGTACAAAATATTATTGTCAAGTTTTAATCTATCGTTGGAGATTTCATATTGATACTTCTCTAAACAAGGTAGACCTATTATTCCATCTTCTATTAGGGGAAAGTCATCCGGTACTATATAAAATTTATGTTCCTTGCCAAACAATTTAGATATAATAAATTCGTTAGTGGTATATCTGTCTTGTCCCATGGAGAACATTCGAGGTTCGTCGGTCTTGAAGGTTTGACAGTCTACCTTGTCCCTTTTCAATAGGTTGATTCCTGCTCCTGTGTCGATGAGGTGTGTCTCGTGTCCAGTCCTTGTGTTAAACCGTATTGTGAGAAGCTTGCCTGTCGTGGTGTTGACTCTTGGAATTTTCCTTGGTCTTCCGTTGTTTTGTCGTAAGTTTCCGTTTCTGTGTTGTGTGTTTCGAGATTGTAGACTGCTGGTGGTCTCGGGTGTTGGCTGGGTGTTTGAAAATTTTTACACTGATTGGAGACATGTCCGATTTGGCTGCATTTGAAGCACTTCAGTTGAGTTCTTTGGGTAAGTGGCGTTCGCTCAGCTTGCTGGAAGTTTCTTGGCATTGGTTTAGGTATTCCTTGGAATCGGGCTTTAGCTCTCCCAATTGGTTGATATATTGTTCTTCCTAATCTTTTGTTGCGTTCGATCTCCCCTATGACTAACTCCGCCTCGAAAGCTGCATCTTGCGCTTCTTGAAGATTCTTTGGCCTTGTAGCTGATGTGCGTATCTCTATTTCGGGTTTTAAATTCAGCACGAAAATTTTGGTCGCTCGTTCGGTTTCAAGATCTATGGCGACTGCTCGGCGCACTGGATCGCGAATTTCATGTTGGAGCGCGTATATCAGTTCGTTGAGGTTGTGTCGAAACCTCTTCACATAATTGTGTACCGATTCGGTTTGTCGCGTACGTTGCAACTTATCACGAGCTCCATTGGAAGTAATACTTACAGATACAAATTTTCTGAGGCTTTCAAATAGGTCCTCGTAGTTCTCCATTTCAGAGTGACGGATACTACGTTCCGCTTCTCCGATGATTCTTTGCGTCAAAATTAGTCGTAGTAATGTGCGTTTTTCTCTACATTCGGCTCGAGCTTCCCTTACCCGTCTAATGAACCCTTCTACTCCTATATCATCTTGTCCATTGAGTATGGGGATAAAGTCTAAGCAGGTTTTTGCATCGTACATGGGGTTGTTACATCTTACTGATTCTTCTTCACTGTCCGTATCGTCCGCTTCGTTAGGTTTTACAGGTGGTTGCTTTCTCTGAATATTGCTGGTATTAGACTCATCCATCGTAACAAGGGAGCCTAACTCGGTAGTACCGTCACGTCCTAAACTTAATTTAGTGATATGTTTTCCTAATAGTTCTATCTCCGCTGCACGTTTTTTGTTTTCGGTATCGGCTATTCGTTGCGCCTCTTCTATTCGTCGCACAAGAAGTTCGAATCGCTCGAGTGTGGCACGGGTTGAATTGTCCATAACTTCGGTTGCAGAGGCAGTATTAACGGTTTCGATTTTATCCTTTCTCGGCGCGGACATGATTCTATTTAAGTTTACTGAGTCCGAACTATTGTTGCTATTTGAGCTCGAAACGCTCGAAACGCTTGAGAAACTTGATTTTCTCGTACGGTAGTGTACAAATGAATCCAGATTTTCGGCTTACCGTAGTAGCTATGGCCGTTGAGGAGTCTCTGGGATGTTTTCCTCTCTGGTTGGTTCCAGATTCCGAATCTTATTCGTAGGCTTGTTCTGCGCTGACCGTAGTCCTCTCGTCTAGTTTCACCGTAGTGGAACGTTGAAAGTTGCTGCAGGGCGTTGTAGTAGCAAAGATTCGCAGTGGTCCGCTGATCCTTCAATCTTCAATGATGCGCGTACGCCGAAATCGTAATTTCGTTTTCACTGAAGCGAATGGATCCTGGCAGGATCGCCAAAATGTCACGTAAAATAATAAAGAAAAAGGAGAAGTAATTAAAAAAAGGAACTTTTATTTATTTGCGATACACTTCCGAGCTCTAGGCGTGATTATTCAAGACTGACTTGGATGATTTTAGGGTGAGTATTTAAATTCTTTTGTTCGTGGGAGTGGGAAAAGGCTTCGGTCATATATTTCTGAGAACGTATAGAGTGAGAGTGGGAAAAGGCTTCGGTCATATATTTCTGAGAACGTATAGAGTGACCGGATATTATCCGTTGCTTACTTATGCTAAGGCGCTTGGAATTTCGTTATCTTATCGCTTTGTTTAGTCGGATTTTGTCTGCGGTATTTCGTACGTGACACGTACAACGTTATACACTATTACGCAATGACGTATAACGTTATATACTATTACGCAATGACGTATAACGCTATATACTATTACGTACTAACGTATAACGTTATAAACTAATACGTAATGATGTATAACGTTATATACTATTACGTACTAACGTATAACGTTATAAACTAATACGTATTATCGAATAACGTTATATACTATTACGTACTAACGTATAAGGTTATAAACTAATACGTAATGACGTATAACGTTATATACTATTACGTAATAACGTGTAACGTTATATACTAATACGTAATAACGTAAAACGTTATATACTATTACGTAATAACGCATAACGTTATATACTATTACGTAATGACGTATAACGTTATACACTATTACGTAAAGACGTATAACGTTATATACTAATACGTAATAACGTATAACGTTGTATACTATTACGTACTAACGTATAACGTTATATACTATTACGTAATGACGTATAACGTTATATACTAATACGTAATGACGTATATCGTTATAAACTAATACGTAATGACGAATAACGTTATATACTATTACGTACTAACGTATAACGTTATATACTATTACGCAATGACGTATAACGTTATATACTATTACGAAATGACGTATAACGTTGTATACTATTACGTACTAACGTATAACGTTATATACTATTACGTAATGACGTATAACGTTATATACTAATACGTAATGACGTATATCGTTATATACTATTACGTACTAACGTATAACGTTATATACTATTACGCAATGACGTATAACGTTATATACTATTACGCACTAACGTATAACGTTATATACTAATACGTACTAACGTATAACGTTATATACTATTACGTGCTAACGTATAACGTTATATACTATTTCGTGCTAACGTGTAACGTTATATACTATTACGAAATGACGTATAACGTTATAAACTAATACGTAATGACGCATAACGCTATATACTATTACGTAATAATATATAACGTTATAAACTAATACGTAATGACGAATAACGTTATATACTATTACGTACTAACGTATAACGTTATATACTATTACGCAATGACGTATAACGTTATATACTATTACGCACTAACGTATAACGTTATAAACTAATACGTACTAACGTATAACGTTATATACTATTACGTGCTAACGTATAACGTTATATACTATTTCGTGCTAACGTGTAACGTTATATACTATTACGCAATGACGTATAACGATATATACTATTACGTAGTAACGTATAACGTTATAAACTAATACGTAATGACGTATAACGTTATAAACTAATACGTAATGACGAGTAACGTTATATAATATTACGTACTAACGTATAACGTTATAAACTAATACGTACTAACGTATAACGTTGTATACTATTACGTACTAACGTATAACGTTATATACTAATACGTAATGACGTATAACGCTATATACTATTACGTACTAACGTATAACGTTATAAACTAATACGTAATGACGAATAACGTTATATACTATTACGTACTAACGTATAACGTTATATACTATTACGCAATGACGTATAACGCTATATACTATTACGTACTAAAGTATAACGTTATAAACTAATACGTAATGACGAATAACGTTATATACTATTACGTACTAACGTATAACGTTATATACTATTACGTAATGACATATAACGTTATAAACTAATACGTAATGACGAGTAACGTTATATACTATTACGCAATGACGTATAACGCTATATACTATTACGTACTAACGTATAACGTTATATACTAATACGTAATGACGTATAACGCTATATTCTATTACGTACTAACGTATAACGTTATAAACTAATACGTAATGACGAATAACGTTATATACTATTACGTACTAACGTATAACGTTATATACTATTACGCAATGACCTATAACGTTATATACTATTACGCACTAACGTATAACGTTATAAACTAATACGTACTAACGTATAACGTTATATACTATTACGCAATGACGTATAACGCTATATACTATTACGTACTAACGTATAACGTTATAAACTAATACGTAATGACGAATAACGTTATATACTATTACGTACTAACGTATAACGTTATAAACCAATACGTAATGACGAGTAACGTTATATACTATTACGTACTAACGTATAACGTTATAAACTAATACGTACTAACGTATAACGTTGTATACTATTACGTACTAACGTATAACGTTATATACTAATACGTAATGACGTATAACGCTATATTCTATTACGTACTAACGTATAACGTTATAAACTAATACGTAATGACGAATAACGTTATATACTATTACGTACTAACGTATAACGTTATATACTATTACGCAATGACGTATAACGTTATATACTATTACGCACTAACGTATAACGTTATAAACTAATACGTACTAACGTATAACGTTATATACTATTACGTGCTAACGTATAACGTTATATACTATTTCGTGCTAACCTGTAACGTTATATACTATTACGTAATGACGTATAACGTTATAAACTAATATGTAATGACGAGTAACGTTATATACTATTACGTACTAACGTATAACGTTATAAACTAATACGTACTAACGTATAACGTTATAAACTAATACGTACTAATGTGTAACGTTATATAGTATTACCTGATGACGTATAACGTTGTATACTATTACGTAATAACGTGTAACGTAATATAGTATTACCTGATGACGTATAACGTTATATACTATTACGTACTAACGTATAACGTTATATACTATTACGCAATGACGTATAACGTTATATACTATTACGCAATGACGTATAACGCTATATACTATTACGTACTAAAGTATAACGTTATAAACTAATACGTAATGACGAATAACGTTATATACTATTACGTACTAACGTATAACGTTATAAACTAATACGTAATGACATATAACGTTATAAACTAATACGTAATGACGAGTAACGTTATATACTATTACGTACTAACGTATAACGTTATAAACTAATACGTACTAACGTATAACGTTATACACCATTACGTAAAGACGTATAACGTTATATACTAATACATAATAACGTATAACGTTGTATACTATTACGTACTAACGTATAACGTTATATACTATTACGTAATGACGTATAACGTTATATACTATTACGTACTAACGTATAACGTTATATACTATTACGTACTAAAGTATAACGTTATAAACTAATACGTAATGACGAATAACGTTATATACTATTACGTACTAACGTATAACGTTATAAACTAATACGTAATGACATATAACGTTATAAACTAATACGTAATGACGAGTAACGTTATATACTATTACGTACTAACGTATAACGTTATATACTATTACGTACTAACGTATAACGTTATATACTATTACGCAATGACGTATAACGTTATATACTATTACGCACTAACGTATAACGTTATAAACTAATACGTACTAACGTATAACGTTATATACTATTACGTGCTAACGTGTAACGTTATATACTATTACGCAATGACGTATAACGCTATATACTATTACGTACTAAAGTATAACGTTATAAACTAATACGTAAAGACGAATAACGTTATATACTATTACGTAGTAACGTATAACGTTATAAACTAATACGTAATGACGTATAACGTTATAAACTAATACGTAATGACGAGTAACGTTATATACTATTACGTACTAACGTATAACGTTATAAACTAATACGTACTAACGTATAACGTTGTATACTATTACGTACTAACGTATAACGTTATATACTAATACGTAATGACGTATAACGCTATATTCTATTACGTACTAACGTATAACGTTATAAACTAATACGTAATGACGAATAACGTTATATACTATTACGTACTAACGTATAACGTTATATACTATTACGCAATGACGTATAACGTTATATACTATTACGCACTAACGTATAACGTTATAAACTAATACGTACTAACGTATAACGTTATATACTATTACGTGCTAACGTATAACGTTATATACTATTTCGTGCTAACCTGTAACGTTATATACTATTACGTAATGACGTATAACGTTATAAACTAATATGTAATGACGAGTAACGTTATATACTATTACGTACTAACGTATAACGTTATAAACTAATACGTACTAACGTATAACGTTATAAACTAATACGTACTAATGTGTAACGTTATATAGTATTACCTGATGACGTATAACGTTGTATACTATTACGTAATAACGTGTAACGTTATAAACTAATACGTAATGACGAATAACGTTATATAGTATTACGTACTAACGTATAACGTTATATACTATTACGTAAAGACGTATAACGTTATATACTAATACGTCATAACGTACAACGTTATATCGTATTACGTGCTAACGTATAACGTTATATACTATTTCGTGCTAACGTGTAACGTTATATACTATTACGTAATGACGTATAACGTTATACACTCTTACGTAAAGACGTATAACGTTATATACTAATACGTAATGACGTATATCGTTATATACTATTACGTACTAACGTATAACGTTATATTATATTACGTAATGACGTATAACGCTATATACTATTACGTACTAACGTATAACGTTATAAACTAATACGTAATGATGAATAACGCTATATACAATCCGTACTAACGTATAACGTTATATACTATTACGCAATGACGTATAACGTTATATACTATTACGCACTAACGTATAACGTTATAAACTAATACGTACTAACGTATAACGTTATATACTATTACGTGCTAACGTATAATGTTATAAAATAATACGTAATGACGTATAACGTTATAAACTATTACGTACTAACGTACAACGTTATATACTATTACGTAATGACGTATAACGCTATATACTATTACGTACTAACGTATAACGTTATAAACTAATACGTAATGACGAATAACGTTATATACTATTACGTACTAACGTATAACGTTATATACTATTACGCAATGACGTATAACGTTATATACTATTACGTGCTAACGTATAACGTTATATACTATTTCGTGCTAACGTGTAACGTTATATACTATTACGCAATGACGTATAACGTTATACACTATTACGTAAAGACGTATAACGTTATATACTAATACGTAATAACGTATAACGTTATATACTATTACGTACTAACGTATAACGTTGTATACTATTACGTACTAACGTATAACGTTATAAACTAATACGTATTAACGTATAACGTTACAGCGTATTACGTGCTAACGTATAACGTTATATACTATTACGTAATGACGTATAACGTTATATACTATTACGTAATAACGTGTAACGTTATATACTAATACGTAATAACGTAAAACGTTATATACTATTACGTAATAACGTATAACGTTATATACTATTACGTGCTAACGTATAACGTTATATACTATTTCGTGCTAACGTGTAACGTTATATACTATTACGCAATGACGTATAACGTTATACACTATTACGTAAAGACGTATAACGTTATATACTAATACGTAATAACGTATAACGTTATATACTATTACGTACTAACGTATAACGTTGTATACTATTACGTACTAACGTATAACGTTATATACTATTTCGTGCTAACGTGTAACGTTATATACTATTACGTAATGACGTATAACGTTATACACTATTACGTAAAGACGTATAACGTTATATACTAATACGTAATAACGTATATCGTTATATACTATTACGTACTAACGTATAACGTTATATTATATTACGTAATGACGTATAACGCTATATACTATTACGTACTAACGTATAAAGTTATAAACTAATACGTAATGATGAATAACGTTATATACAATCCGTACTAACGTATAACGTTATATACTATTACGCAATGACGTATAACGTTATATACTATTACGCACTAACGTATAACGTTATAAACTAATACGTACTAACGTATAACGTTATATACTATTACGTGCTAACGTATAACGTTATAAAATAATACGTAATGACGTATAACGTTATAAACTATTACGTACTAACGTACAACGTTATATACTATTACGTAATGACGTATAACGCTATATACTATTACGTACTAACGTATAACGTTATAAACTAATACGTAATGACGAATAACGTTATATACTATTACGTACTAACGTGAAACGTTATATAGTATTACCTGATGACGTATAACGTTATATACTATTACGCACTAACGTGTAACGTTCTATACTAATACGTAATAACGTAAAACGTTATATACTATTACGTAATAACGTATAACGTTATATACTATTACGTAATGACATATAACGTTATATACTAATACGTAATAACGTATAACGTTATATCGTATTACGTGCTAACGTATAACGTTATATACTATTACGTAATGACGTATAACGTTATATACTATTACGTAATAACGTGTAACGTTATATACTAATACGTAATAACGTAAAACGTTATATACTATTACGTAATAACGTATAACGTTATATACTATTACGTAATGACGTATAACGTTATACACTATTACGTAAAGACGTATAACGTTATATACTAATACGTAATAACGTATAACGTTGTATACTATTACGTACTAACGTATAACGTTATATACTATTACGTAATGACGTATAACGTTATATACTATTACGTAATGACGTATAACGTTATATACTAATACGTAATGACGTATATCGGTATATACTAATACGTAATGACGTATAACGTTATATACTAATACGTAATGACGTATATCGTTATATACTATTACGTACTAACGTATAACGTTATATACTATTACGTAATGACGTATAACGCTATATACTATTACGTTATAACGTATAACGTTATAAACTAATACGTAATAACGTAAAACGTTATATACTATTACGTAATAACGTATAACGTTATATACTATTACGTAATGACGTATAACGTTATATACTAATACGTAATAACGTATAACGTTATATCGTATTACGTGCTAACGTATAACGTTATATACTATTACGTACTAACGTGAAACGTTATATAGTATTACCTGATGACGTATAACGTTATATACTATTACGTACTAACGTATAACGTTATATACTATTACGCAATGACGTATAACGTTATATAATATTACGCACTAACTTATAACGTTATAAACTAATACGTACTAACGTATAACGTTATATACTATTACGTACTAACGTATAACGTTATATACTAATACGTAATAACGTATAACGTTGTATACTATTACGTACTAACGTATAACGTTATATACTATTACGTAATGACGTATAACGCTATATACTATTACGTACTAACGTATAACGTTATAAACTAATACGTAATGAAGTATAACGCTATATACTATTACGTACTAACGTATAACGTTATAAACTAATACTTAATGACGAATAATGTTATATAGTATTACGTACTAACGTATAACGTTATATACTATTACGTAAAGACGTATAACGTTATATACTAATACGTAATAACGTACAACGTTATATCGTATTACGTGCTAACGTATAACGTTATTTACTATTACGTACTAACGTGTAACGTTATAAACTAATACGTAATGACGTATAACGTTATATACTATTACGTACTAACGTACAACGTTATATACTATTACGTAATGACGTATAACGCTATATACTATTACGTACTAACGTATAACGTTATAAACTAATACGTAATGACGAATAACGTTATATACTATTACGTACTAACGTATAACGTTATATACTATTACGCAATGACGTATAACGTTATATACTATTACGTGCTAACGTATAACGTTATATACTATTTCGTGCTAACGTGTAACGTTATATACTATTACGCAATGACGTATAACGTTATACACTATTACGTAAAGACGTAGAACGTTATATACTAATACGTAATAACGTATAACGTTATATACTATTACGTACTAACGTATAACGTTGTATACTATTACGTACTAACGTATAACGTTATAAACTAATACGTATTAACGTATAACGTTATAAACTAATACGTAATGACGTATAACGTTATATACTATTACGTACTAACGTATAACGTTATAAACTAATACGTATTAACGTATAACGTTATAAACTAATACGTACTAACGTATAACGTTATATACTATTACGTAATGACGTATAACGTTATATACTAATACGTAATAACGTATAACATTATATCGCATTACGTGCTAACGTATAACGTTATATACTATTACGTACTAACGTGAAAAGTTATATAGTATTACCTGATGACGTATAACGTTATATACTATTACGTACTAACGTGTAACGTTATATACTAATACGTAATAACGTAAAACGTTATATACTATTACGTAATAACGTATAACGTTATATACTATTACGTACTAACGTGAAACGTTATATAGTATTACCTGATGACGTATAACGTTATATACTATTACGTACTAACGTGTAACGTTATATACTAATACGTAATAACGTAAAACGTTATATACTATTACGTAATAACGTATAACGTTATATACTATTACGTAATGACGTATAACGTTATATACTAATACGTAATAACGTATAACGTTACAGCGTATTACGTGCTAACGTATAACGTTATATACTATTACGTAATGACGTATAACGTTATATACTATTACGTAATAACGTGTAACGTTATATACTAATACGTAATAAAGTAAAAGGTTATATACTATTACGTAATAACGTATAACGTTATATACTATTACGTGCTAACGTATAACGTTATATACTATTTCGTGCTAACGTGTAACGTTATATACTATTACGCAATGACGTATAACGTTATACACTATTACGTAAAGACGTATAACGTTATATACTAATACGTAATAACGTATAACGTTATATACTAATACGTAATAACGTAAAACGTTATATACTATTACGTAATAACGTATAACGTTATATACTATTTCGTGCTAACGTGTAACGTTATATACTATTACGTAATGACGTATAACGTTATACACTATTACGTAAAGACGTATAACGTTATATACTAATACGTAATAACGTATATCGTTATATACTATTACGTACTAACGTATAACGTTATATACTATTACGTAATGACGTATAACGCTATATACTATTACGTACTAACGTATAACGTTATAAACTAATACGTAATGACGAATAACGTTATATACTATTACGTACTAACGTGAAACGTTATATAGTATTACCTGATGACGTATAACGTTATATACTATTACGTACTAACGTGTAACGTTATATACTAATACGTAATAACGTAAAACGTTATATACTATTACGTAATAACGTATAACGTTATATACTATTACGTAATGACATATAACGTTATATACTAATACGTAATAACGTATAACGTTATATCGTATTACGTGCTAACGTATAACGTTATATACTATTACGTAATGACGTATAACGTTATATACTATTACGTAATAACGTGTAACGTTATATACTAATACGTAATAAGGTAAAACGTTATATACTATTACGTAATAACGTATAACGTTATATACTATTACGTAATGACGTATAACGTTATATACTAATACGTAATAACGTATAACGTTATATCGTATTACTTGCTAACGTATAACGTTATATACTATTACGTACTAACGTGAAACGTTATATAGTATTACCTGATGACGTATAACGTTATATACTATTACGTACTAACGTATAACGTTATTGAGTATTACCTTATAGCGTATAACGTTATATACTAATACGTAATAACGTAAAACGTTATATACTATTACGTAATAACGTATAACGTTATATACTATTACGTAATGACGTATAACGTTATACACTATTACGTAAAGACGTATAACGTTATATACTAATACGTAATAACGTATAACGTTGTATACTATTACGTACTAACGTATAACGTTATATACTATTACGTAATGACGTATAACGTTATATACTATTACGTAATGACGTATAACGTTATATACTAATACGTAATGACGTATATCGTTATATACTAATACGTAATGACGTATAACGTTATATACTAATACGTAATGACGTATATCGTTATATACTATTACGTACTAACGTATAACGTTATATACTATTACGTAATGACGTATAACGCTATATACTATTACGTTATAACGTATAACGTTATAAACTAATACGTAATAACGTAAAACGTTATAAACTATTACGTAATAACGTATAACGTTATATACTATTACGTAATGACGTATAACGTTATATACTAATACGTAATAACGTATAACGTTATATCGTATTACGTGCTAACGTATAACGTTATATACTATTACGTACTAACGTGAAACGTTATATAGTATTACCTGATGACGAATAACGTTATATACTATTACGTAATGACGTATAACGCTATATACTATTACGTACTAACGTATAACGTTATAAACTAATACGTACTAACGTATAACGTTGTATACTATTACGTACTAACGTATAACGTTATATACTAATACGTAATAACGTATAACGTTGTATACTATTACGTACTAACGTATAACGTTATATACTATTACGTAATGAAGTATAACGCTATATACTATTACGTACTAACGTATAACGTTATAAACTAATACTTAATGACGAATAATGTTATATAGTATTACGTACTAATGTATAACGTTATATACTATTACGTAAAGACGTATAACATTATATACTAATACGTAATAACGTACAACGTTATATCGTATTACGTGCTAACGTATAACGTTATATACTATTACGTACTAACGTATAACGTTATATACTATTACGTAATAACGTAAAACGTTATATACTATTACGTAATAACGTATAACGCTATATACTATTACGTACTAACGTATAACGTTATAAACTAATACGTAATTTCGAATAACGTTATATACTATTACGTACTAACGTATAACGTTATATACTATTACGCAATGACGTATAACGTTATATACTATTACGCACTAACGTATAACGTTATAGACTAATACGTACTAACGTATAACGTTATATACTATTACGTGATAACGTATAACGTTATATACTATTTCGTGCTAACGTGTAACGTTATATACTATTACGTAATGACGTATAACGCTATATACAATTACGTACTAACGTGTAACGTTATATAGTATTACGTACTAACGTATAACGTTACACACTATTACGTAAAGACGTATAACGTTATATACTAATACGTAATAACGTATAACGTATAACGTTATATATTATTACGTAATGACGTATAACGCTATATACTATTACGTACTAACGTATAACGTTATAAACTAATACGTAATGACGAATAACGTTATATACTATTACGTACTAACGAATAACGTTATATACTATTACGTACTAACGTATAACGTTATATACTATTACGTAATAACGTATAACGTTGTATACTATTACGTACTAACGTATAACGTTATATACTAATACGTAATAACGTATAACGTTGTATACTATTACGTACTAACGTATAACGTTATATACTATTACGTAATGACGTATAACGCTATATACTATTACGTACTAACGTATAACGTTATAAACTAATACTTAATGACGAATAATGTTATATAGTATTACGTACTAACGTATAACGTTATATACTATTACGTAAAGACGTATAACGTTATATACTAATACGTAATAACGTACAACGTTATATCGTATTACGTGCTAACGTATAACGTTATATACTATTACGTACTAACGTGTAACGTTATAAACTAATACGTAATGACGTATAACGTTATATACTATTACGTACTAACGTATAACGTTATAAACTAATACGTAATGACGAATAACGTTATATACTATTACGTACTTACGTATAACGTTATATACTATTACGTACTAACGTATAACGTTACACACTATTACGTAAAGACGTATAACGTTATATACTAATACGTAATAACGTATAACGTATAACGTTATATATTATTACGTAATGACGTATAACGCTATATACTATTACGTACTAACGTATAACGTTATAAACTAATACGTAATGACGAATAACGTTATATACTATTACGTACTAACGTATAACGTTATATACTATTACGTACTAACGTATAACGTTATATACTATTACGTAATAACGTAAAACGTTATATACTATTACGTAATAACGTATAACGGTATATACTATTACGCAATGACGTATAACGCTATATACTATTACGTACTAACGTATAACGTTATAAACTAATACGTAATGACGTATAACGTTATATACTATTACGTACTAACGTATAACGTTATAAACTAATACGTACTAACGAATAACGTTATATACTATTACTTACTAACGTATAATGTTATAAACTAATACGTAATGACGTATAACGTTATATACTATTACGTAATGACATATAACGTTATATACTAATACGTAATAACGTATAACGTTATATCGTATTACGTGCTAACGTATAACGTTATATACTATTACGTAATGACGTATAACGTTATATACTATTACGTAATAACGTGTAACGTTATATACTAATACGTAATAACGTAAAACGTTATATACTATTACGTAATAACGTATAACGTTATATACTATTACGTAATGACGTATAACGTTATACACTATTACGTAAAGACGTATAACGTTATATACTAATACGTAATAACGTATAACGTTGTATACTATTACGTACTAACGTATAACGTTATATACTATTACGTAATGACGTATAACGTTATATACTATTACGTAATGACGTATAACGTTATATACTAATACGTAATGACGTATATCGTTATATACTAATACGTAATGACGTATAACGTTATATACTAATACGTAATGACGTATATCGTTATATACTATTACGTACTAACGTATAACGTTATATACTATTACGTAATGACGTATAACGCTATATACTATTACGTTATAACGTATAACGTTATAAACTAATACGTAATAACGTAAAACGTTATATACTATTACGTAATAACGTATAACGTTATATACTATTACGTAATGACGTATAACGTTATATACTAATACGTAATAACGTATAACGTTATATCGTATTACGTGCTAACGTATAACGTTATATACTATTACGTACTAACGTGAAACGTTATATAGTATTACCTGATGACGTATAACGTTATATACTATTACGTACTAACGTATAACGTTATATACTATTACGCAATGACGTATAACGTTATATAATATTACGCACTAACTTATAACGTTATAAACTAATACGTACTAACGTATAACGTTATATACTATTACGTACTAACGTATAACGTTATATACTAATACGTAATAACGTATAACGTTGTATACTATTACGTACTAACGTATAACGTTATATACTATTACGTAATGACGTATAACGCTATATACTATTACGTACTAACGTATAACGTTATAAACTAATACGTACTAACGTATAACATTGTATACTATTACGTACTAACGTATAACGTTATATACTAATACGTAATAACGTATAACGTTGTATACTATTACGTACTAACGTATAACGTTATATAGTATTACGTAATGAAGTATAACGCTATATACTATTACGTACTAACGTATAACGTTATAAACTAATACTTAATGACGAATAATGTTATATAGTATTACGTACTAACGTATAACGTTATATACTATTACGTAAAGACGTATAACGTTATATACTAATACGTAATAACGTACAACGTTATATCGTATTACGTGCTAACGTATCACGTTATTTACTATTACGTACTAACGTGTAACGTTATAAACTAATACGTAATGACGTATAACGTTATATACTATTACGTACTAACGTACAACGTTATATACTATTACGTAATGACGTATAACGCTATATACTATTACGTACTAACGTATAACGTTATAAACTAATACGTAATGACGAATAACGTTATATACTATTACGTACTAACGTATAACGTTATATACTATTACGCAATGACGTATAACGTTATATACTATTACGTGCTAACGTATAACGTTATATACTATTTCGTGCTAACGTGTAACGTTATATACTATTACGCAATGACGTATAACGTTATACACTATTACGTAAAGACGTAGAACGTTATATACTAATACGTAATAACGTATAACGTTATATACTATTACGTACTAACGTATAACGTTGTATACTATTACGTACTAACGTATAACGTTATAAACTAATACGTATTAACGTATAACGTTATAAACTAATACGTAATGACGTATAACGTTATATACTATTACGTACTAACGTATAACGTTATAAACTAATACGTATTAACGTATAACGTTATAAACTAATACGTACTGACGTATAACGTTATATACTATTACGTAATGACGTATAACGTTATATACTAATACGTAATAACGTATAAGATTATATCGTATTACGTGCTAACGTATAACGTTATATACTATTACGTACTAACGTGAAAAGTTATATAGTATTACCTGATGACGTATAACGTTATATACTATTACGTACTAACGTGTAACGTTATATACTAATACGTAATAACGTAAAACGTTATATACTATTACGTAATAACGTATAACGTTATATACTATTACGTACTAACGTGAAACGTTATATAGTATTACCTGATGACGTATAACGTTATATACTATTACGTACTAACGTGTAACGTTATATACTAATACGTAATAACGTAAAACGTTATATACTATTACGTAATAACGTATAACGTTATATACTATTACGTAATGACGTATAACGTTATATACTAATACGTAATAACGTATAACGTTACAGCGTATTACGTGCTAACGTATAACGTTATATACTATTACGTAATGACGTATAACGTTATATACTATTACGTAATAACGTGTAACGTTATATACTAATACGTAATAACGTAAAACGTTATATACTATTACGTAATAACGTATAACGTTATATACTATTACGTGCTAACGTATAACGTTATATACTATTTCGTGCTAACGTGTAACGTTATATACTATTACGCAATGACGTATAACGTTATACACTATTACGTAAAGACGTATAACGTTATATACTAATACGTAATAACGTATAACGTTATATACTAATACGTAATAACGTAAAACGTTATATACTATTACGTAATAACGTATAACGTTATATACTATTTCGTGCTAACGTGTAACGTTATATACTATTACGTAATGACGTATAACGTTATACACTATTACGTAAAGACGTATAACGTTATATACTAATACGTAATAACGTATATCGTTATATACTATTACGTACTAACGTATAACGTTATATACTATTACGTAATGACGTATAACGCTATATACTATTACGTACTAACGTATAACGTTATAAACTAATACGTAATGACGAATAACGTTATATACTATTACGTACTAACGTGAAACGTTATATAGTATTACCTGATGACGTATAACGTTATATACTATTACGTACTAACGTGTAACGTTATATACTAATACGTAATAACGTAAAACGTTATATACTATTACGTAATAACGTATAACGTTATATACTATTACGTAATGACATATAACGTTATATACTAATACGTAATAACGTATAACGTTATATCGTATTACGTGCTAACGTATAACGTTATATACTATTACGTAATGACGTATAACGTTATATACTATTACGTAATAACGTGTAACGTTATATACTAATACGTAATAAGGTAAAACGTTATATACTATTACGTAATAACGTATAACGTTATATACTATTACGTAATGACGTATAACGTTATATACTAATACGTAATAACGTATAACGTTATATCGTATTACGTGCTAACGTATAACGTTATATACTATTACGTACTAACGTGAAACGTTATATAGTATTACCTGATGACGTATAACGTTATATACTATTACGTACTAACGTATAACGTTATTGAGTATTACCTTATAGCGTATAACGTTATATACTAATACGTAATAACGTAAAACGTTATATACTATTACGTAATAACGTATAACGTTATATACTATTACGTAATGACGTATAACGTTATACACTATTACGTAAAGACGTATAACGTTATATACTAATACGTAATAACGTATAACGTTGTATACTATTACGTACTAACGTATAACGTTATATACTATTACGTAATGACGTATAACGTTATATACTATTACGTAATGACGTATAACGTTATATACTAATACGTAATGACGTATATCGTTATATACTAATACGTAATGACGTATAACGTTATATACTAATACGTAATGACGTATATCGTTATATACTATTACGTACTAACGTATAACGTTATATACTATTACGTAATGACGTATAACGCTATATACTATTACGTTATAACGTATAACGTTATAAACTAATACGTAATAACGTAAAACGTTATATACTATTACGTAATAACGTATAACGTTATATACTATTACGTAATGACGTATAACGTTATATACTAATACGTAATAACGTATAACGTTATATCGTATTACGTGCTAACGTATAACGTTATATACTATTACGTACTAACGTGAAACGTTATATAGTATTACCTGATGACGAATAACGTTATATACTATTACGTAATGACGTATAACGCTATATACTATTACGTACTAACGTATAACGTTATAAACTAATACGTACTAACGTATAACGTTGTATACTATTACGTACTAACGTATAACGTTATATACGAGGGTGACTCAAATATAAACGAGACTTTTGTTTCTGAGCGCGTAAATTTAAAGGGAGCGAGCGGCCGCTTCTAGTGTGCATTGGTTGGGATGTCAGGAGTGGGGAGAGCAGGCCGTTGTCCAGTTCAGACACGTTTGGCGGTAGTATTCAAGATGTCAGAGCAACAAGTACACCTCTCAGTTGCGCAACGCATTATTATTAAATTTCTCACACATGAAGGCGTCAAACCAATAGAAATTCTGCAAAGATTGACTGCACAGTTCGGGGATCAGACACTGTCAAGGGCTCGCGTGTTTGCCTGGCATAAGAAGTTCAAGGAAGGACGTGAACTGGTTGAAAATGTGGAACATGATCGTCGTCCTCGAACCAGCATTACGGAGGAGAACATTCGCACAATAAATGCTGCTTATTACTGTGAGCTTTTGAGGGAGGCAAAGGTTGCTTATCGTTCGAAAAGGCGTAACCAACCGATTCGAGACGTCATTCTCCTCCACGACAACGCCAGGCCTCATACAGCAGCTCTAACCTGCACAACATTAGAGGAAATAAGGTGGACTCCACTTGATCATCCTCCCTACAGTCCTGACCTATCGCCCTGCGATTTCCATCTCTTCGGACCGCTTAAAGAAGCACTAGGAGGACAACGATTCCAAGACGACGCGGCGGTGGAGGCCTTTGTGCGCAATTGGCTTCTGACACAGCACTCTTCTTTTTACGATGCTGGGATCAAAAATCTCCCAATCCGCTGGGAAAAATGCATTTCCAAAGCAGGAGACTATGTTGAAAAATAATATGTGCTTGGCTATGTTATTTCACTGAATAAAATTATTTTAAAAATAAAGTCTCGTTTATATTTGAGTCACCCTCGTACTAATACGTAATAACGTATAACGTTGTATACTATTACGTACTAACGTATAACGTTATATACTATTACGTAATGACGTATAACGCTATATACTATTACGTACTAACGTATAACGTTATAAACTAATACTTAATGACGAATAATGTTATATAGTATTACGTACTAACGTATAACGTTATATACTATTACGTAAAGACGTATAACGTTATATACTAATACGTAATAACGTACAACGTTATATCGTATTACGTGCTAACGTATAACGTTATATACTATTACGTACTAACGTGTAACGTTATAAACTAATACGTAATGACGTATAACGTTATATACTATTACGTACTAACGTATAACGTTATAAACTAATACGTAATGACGAATAACGTTATATACTATTACGTACTAACGTATAACGTTATAAACTAATACGTAATGACGTATAACGTTATATACTATTACGTACTAACGTATAACGTTATAAACTAATACGTACTAACGAATAACGTTATATACTATTACTTACTAACGTATAATGTTATAAACTAATACGTAATGACGTATAACGTTATATACTATTACGTACTAACGTATAACGTTATATACTAATACGTAATGACGTATAACGTTATAAACTAATACTTAATGACGAATAACGTTATATATTATTACGTAATGACGTATAACGCTATATACTATTACGTACTAACGTATAACGTTATAAACTAATACGTAATGACGAATAACGTTATATACTATTACGTACTAACGTATAACGTTATATACTATTACGTACTAACGTATAACGTTATATACTATTACGTAATAACGTAAAACGTTATATACTATTACGTAATAACGTATAACGGTATATACTATTACGCAATGACGTATAACGCTATATACTATTACGTACTAACGTATAACGTTATAAACTAATACGTAATGACGTATAACGTTATATACTATTACGTACTAACGTATAACGTTATAAACTAATACGTACTAACGAATAACGTTATATACTATTACTTACTAACGTATAATGTTATAAACTAATACGTAATGACGTATAACGTTATATACTATTACGTACTAACGTATAACGTTATATACTAATACGTAATGACGTATAACGTTATAAACTAATACGTAATGACAAATAACGTTATGTACTATTACGTACTAACGTATAACGTTATAAACTAATACGTACTAACGTATAACGTTATTGAGTATTACCTTATAGCGTATAACGTTATATACTAATACGTAATAACGTACAACGTTATATCGTATTACGTGCTAACGTATAACGTTATTTACTATTACGTACTAACGTGTAACGTTATAAACTAATACGTAATGACGTATAACGTTATATACTATTACGTACTAACGTACAACGTTATATACTATTAGGTAATGACGTATAACGCTATATACTATTACGTACTAACGTATGACGTTATAAACTAATACGTAATTTCGAATAACGTTATATACTATTACGTACTAACGTATAACGTTATATACTATTACGCAATGACGTATAACGTTATATACTATTACGCACTAACGTATAACGTTATAAACTAATACGTACTAACGTATAACGTTATATACTATTACGTGCTAACGTATAACTTTATATACTATTTCGTGCTAACGTGTAACGTTATATACTATTACGTAATGACGTATAACGTTATATACTATTACGTAATAACGTGTAACGTTATATACTAATACGTAATAACGTAAAACGTTATATACTATTACGTAATAACGTATAACGTTATATACTATTACGTGCTAACGTATAACGTTATATACTATTTCGTGCTAACGTGTAACGTTATATACTATTACGCAATGACGTATAACGTTATACACTATTACGTAAAGACGTATAACGTTATATACTAATACGTAATAACGTATAACGTTATATACTAATACGTAATAACGTAAAACGTTATATACTATTACGTAATAACGTATAACGTTATATACTATTTCGTGCTAACGTGTAACGTTATATACTATTACGTAATGACGTATAACGTTATACACTATTACGTAAAGACGTATAACGTTATATACTAATACGTAATAACGTATATCGTTATATACTATTACGTACTAACGTATAACGTTATATACTATTACGTAATGACGTATAACGCTATATACTATTACGTACTAACGTATAACGTTATAAACTAATACGTAATGACGAATAACGTTATATACTATTACGTACTAACGTGAAACGTTATATAGTATTACCTGATGACGTATAACGTTATATACTATTACGTACTAACGTGTAACGTTATATACTAATACGTAATAACGTAAAACGTTATATACTATTACGTAATAACGTATAACGTTATATACTATTACGTAATGACATATAACGTTATATACTAATACGTAATAACGTATAACGTTATATCGTATTACGTGCTAACGTATAACGTTATATACTATTACGTAATGACGTATAACGTTATATACTATTACGTAATAACGTGTAACGTTATATACTAATACGTAATAAGGTAAAACGTTATATACTATTACGTAATAACGTATAACGTTATATACTATTACGTAATGACGTATAACGTTATATACTAATACGTAATAACGTATAACGTTATATCGTATTACGTGCTAACGTATAACGTTATATACTATTACGTACTAACGTGAAACGTTATATAGTATTACCTGATGACGTATAACGTTATATACTATTACGTACTAACGTATAACGTTATTGAGTATTACCTTATAGCGTATAACGTTGTATACTAATACGTAATAACGTAAAACGTTATATACTATTACGTAATAACGTATAACGTTATATACTATTACGTAATGACGTATAACGTTATACACTATTACGTAAAGACGTATAACGTTATATACTAATACGTAATAACGTATAACGTTGTATACTATTACGTACTAACGTATAACGTTATATAATATTACGTAATGACGTATAACGTTATATACTATTACGTAATGACGTATAACGTTATATACTAATACGTAATGACGTATATCGTTATATACTAATACGTAATGACGTATAACGTTATATACTAATACGTAATGACGTATATCGTTATATACTATTACGTACTAACGTATAACGTTATATACTATTACGTAATGACGTATAACGCTATATACTATTACGTTATAACGTATAACGTTATAAACTAATACGTAATAACGTAAAACGTTATATACTATTACGTAATAACGTATAACGTTATATACTATTACGTAATGACGTATAACGTTATATACTAATACGTAATAACGTATAACGTTATATCGTATTACGTGCTAACGTATAACGTTATATACTATTACGTACTAACGTGAAACGTTATATAGTATTACCTGATGACGAATAACGTTATATACTATTACGTAATGACGTATAACGCTATATACTATTACGTACTAACGTATAACGTTATAAACTAATACGTACTAACGTATAACGTTGTATACTATTACGTACTAACGTATAACGTTATATACTAATACGTAATAACGTATAACGTTGTATACTATTACGTACTAACGTATAACGTTATATACTATTACGTAATGAAGTATAACGCTATATACTATTACGTACTAACGTATAACGTTATAAACTAATACTTAATGACGAATAATGTTATATAGTATTACGTACTAATGTATAACGTTATATACTATTACGTAAAGACGTATAACGTTATATACTAATACGTAATAACGTACAACGTTATATCGTATTACGTGCTAACGTATAACGTTATTTACTATTACGTACTAACGTGTAACGTTATAAACTAATACGTAATGACGTATAACGTTATATACTATTACGTACTAACGTACAACGTTATATACTATTACGTAATGACGTATAACGCTATATACTATTACGTACTAACGTATAACGTTATAAACTAATACGTAATTTCGAATAACGTTATATACTATTACGTACTAACGTATAACGTTATATACTATTACGCAATGACGTATAACGTTATATACTATTACGCACTAACGTATAACGTTATAGACTAATACGTACTAACGTATAACGTTATATACTATTACGTGATAACGTATAACGTTATATACTATTTCGTGCTAACGTGTAACGTTATATACTATTACGTAATGACGTATAACGCTATATACAATTACGTACTAACGTGTAACGTTATATAGTATTACGTACTAACGTATAACGTTACACACTATTACGTAAAGACGTATAACGTTATATACTAATACGTAATAACGTATAACGTATAACGTTATATATTATTACGTAATGACGTATAACGCTATATACTATTACGTACTAACGTATAACGTTATAAACTAATACGTAATGACGAATAACGTTATATACTATTACGTACTAACGTATAACGTTATATACTATTACGTACTAACGTATAACGTTATATACTATTACGTAATAACGTATAACGTTGTATACTATTACGTACTAACGTATAACGTTATATACTAATACGTAATAACGTATAACGTTGTATACTATTACGTACTAACGTATAACGTTATATACTATTACGTAATGACGTATAACGCTATATACTATTACGTACTAACGTATAACGTTATAAACTAATACTTAATGACGAATAATGTTATATAGTATTACGTACTAACGTATAACGTTATATACTATTACGTAAAGACGTATAACGTTATATACTAATACGTAATAACGTACAACGTTATATCGTATTACGTGCTAACGTATAACGTTATATACTATTACGTACTAACGTGTAACGTTATAAACTAATACGTAATGACGTATAACGTTATATACTATTACGTACTAACGTATAACGTTATAAACTAATACGTAATGACGAATAACGTTATATACTATTACGTACTAACGTATAACGTTATATACTATTACGTACTAACGTATAACGTTACACACTATTACGTAAAGACGTATAACGTTATATACTAATACGTAATAACGTATAACGTATAACGTTATATATTATTACGTAATGACGTATAACGCTATATACTATTACGTACTAACGTATAACGTTATAAACTAATACGTAATGACGAATAACGTTATATACTATTACGTACTAACGTATAACGTTATATACTATTACGTACTAACGTATAACGTTATATACTATTACGTAATAACGTATAACGTTGTATACTGTTACGTACTAACGTATAACGTTATATACTAATACGTAATAACGTATAACGTTGTATACTATTACGTACTAACGTATAACGTTATATACTATTACGTAATGACGTATAACGCTATATACTATTACGTACTAACGTATAACGTTATAAACTAATACTTAATGACGAATAATGTTATATAGTATTACGTACTAACGTATAACGTTATATACTATTACGTAAAGACGTATAACGTTATATACTAATACGTAATAACGTACAACGTTATATCGTATTACGTGCTAACGTATAACGTTATATACTATTACGTACTAACGTGTAACGTTATAAACTAATACGTAATGACGTATAACGTTATATACTATTACGTACTAACGTATAACGTTATAAACTAATACGTAATGACGAATAACGTTATATACTATTACGTACTAACGTATAACGTTATATACTATTACGTACTAACGTATAACGTTACACACTATTACGTAAAGACGTATAACGTTATATACTAATACGTAATAACGTATAACGTATAACGTTATATATTATTACGTAATGACGTATAACGCTATATACTATTACGTACTAACGTATAACGTTATAAACTAATACGTAATGACGAATAACGTTATATACTATTACGTACTAACGTATAACGTTATATACTATTACGTACTAACGTATAACGTTATATACTATTACGTAATAACGTAAAACGTTATATACTATTACGTAATAACGTATAACGGTATATACTATTACGCAATGACGTATAACGCTATATACTATTACGTACTAACGTATAACGTTATAAACTAATACGTAATGACGTATAACGTTATATACTATTACGTACTAACGTATAACGTTATAAACTAATACGTACTAACGAATAACGTTATATACTATTACTTACTAACGTATAATGTTATAAACTAATACGTAATGACGTATAACGTTATATACTATTACGTACTAACGTATAACGTTATATACTAATACGTAATGACGTATAACGTTATAAACTAATACGTAATGACAAATAACGTTATGTACTATTACGTACTAACGTATAACGTTATAAACTAATACGTACTAACGTATAACGTTATTGAGTATTACCTTATAGCGTATAACGTTATATACTAATACGTAATAACGTACAACGTTATATCGTATTACGTGCTAACGTATAACGTTATTTACTATTACGTACTAACGTGTAACGTTATAAACTAATACGTAATGACGTATAACGTTATATACTATTACGTACTAACGTACAACGTTATATACTATTAGGTAATGACGTATAACGCTATATACTATTACGTACTAACGTATGACGTTATAAACTAATACGTAATTTCGAATAACGTTATATACTATTACGTACTAACGTATAACGTTATATACTATTACGCAATGACGTATAACGTTATATACTATTACGCACTAACGTATAACGTTATAAACTAATACGTACTAACGTATAACGTTATATACTATTACGTGCTAACGTATAACTTTATATACTATTTCGTGCTAACGTGTAACGTTATATACTATTACGTAATGACGTATAACGTTATATACTATTACGTAATAACGTGTAACGTTATATACTAATACGTAATAACGTAAAACGTTATATACTATTACGTAATAACGTATAACGTTATATACTATTACGTGCTAACGTATAACGTTATATACTATTTCGTGCTAACGTGTAACGTTATATACTATTACGCAATGACGTATAACGTTATACACTATTACGTAAAGACGTATAACGTTATATACTAATACGTAATAACGTATAACGTTATATACTAATACGTAATAACGTAAAACGTTATATACTATTACGTAATAACGTATAACGTTATATACTATTTCGTGCTAACGTGTAACGTTATATACTATTACGTAATGACGTATAACGTTATACACTATTACGTAAAGACGTATAACGTTATATACTAATACGTAATAACGTATATCGTTATATACTATTACGTACTAACGTATAACGTTATATACTATTACGTAATGACGTATAACGCTATATACTATTACGTACTAACGTATAACGTTATAAACTAATACGTAATGACGAATAACGTTATATACTATTACGTACTAACGTGAAACGTTATATAGTATTACCTGATGACGTATAACGTTATATACTATTACGTACTAACGTGTAACGTTATATACTAATACGTAATAACGTAAAACGTTATATACTATTACGTAATAACGTATAACGTTATATACTATTACGTAATGACATATAACGTTATATACTAATACGTAATAACGTATAACGTTATATCGTATTACGTGCTAACGTATAACGTTATATACTATTACGTAATGACGTATAACGTTATATACTATTACGTAATAACGTGTAACGTTATATACTAATACGTAATAAGGTAAAACGTTATATACTATTACGTAATAACGTATAACGTTATATACTATTACGTAATGACGTATAACGTTATATACTAATACGTAATAACGTATAACGTTATATCGTATTACGTGCTAACGTATAACGTTATATACTATTACGTACTAACGTGAAACGTTATATAGTATTACCTGATGACGTATAACGTTATATACTATTACGTACTAACGTATAACGTTATTGAGTATTACCTTATAGCGTATAACGTTATATACTAATACGTAATAACGTAAAACGTTATATACTATTACGTAATAACGTATAACGTTATATACTATTACGTAATGACGTATAACGTTATACACTATTACGTAAAGACGTATAACGTTATATACTAATACGTAATAACGTATAACGTTGTATACTATTACGTACTAACGTATAACGTTATATACTATTACGTAATGACGTATAACGTTATATACTATTACGTAATGACGTATAACGTTATATACTAATACGTAATGACGTATATCGTTATATACTAATACGTAATGACGTATAACGTTATATACTAATACGTAATGACGTATATCGTTATATACTATTACGTACTAACGTATAACGTTATATACTATTACGTAATGACGTATAACGCTATATACTATTACGTTATAACGTATAACGTTATAAACTAATACGTAATAACGTAAAACGTTATATACTATTATGTAATAACGTATAACGTTATATACTATTACGTAATGACGTATAACGTTATATACTAATACGTAATAACGTATAACGTTATATCGTATTACGTGCTAACGTATAACGTTATATACTATTACGTACTAACGTGAAACGTTATATAGTATTACCTGATGACGAATAACGTTATATACTATTACGTAATGACGTATAACGCTATATACTATTACGTACTAACGTATAACGTTATAAACTAATACGTAATGACGAATAACGTTATATACTATTACGTACTAACGTATAACGTTATATACTATTACGTACTAACGTATAACGTTATATACTATTACGTAATAACGTATAACGTTGTATACTATTACGTACTAACGTATAACGTTATATACTAATACGTAATAACGTATAACGTTGTATACTATTACGTACTAACGTATAACGTTATATACTATTACGTAATGACGTATAACGCTATATACTATTACGTACTAACGTATAACGTTATAAACTAATACTTAATGACGAATAATGTTATATAGTATTACGTACTAACGTATAACGTTATATACTATTACGTAAAGACGTATAACGTTATATACTAATACGTAATAACGTACAACGTTATATCGTATTACGTGCTAACGTATAACGTTATATACTATTACGTACTAACGTGTAACGTTATAAACTAATACGTAATGACGTATAACGTTATATACTATTACGTACTAACGTATAACGTTATAAACTAATACGTAATGACGAATAACGTTATATACTATTACGTACTAACGTATAACGTTATATACTATTACGTACTAACGTATAACGTTACACACTATTACGTAAAGACGTATAACGTTATATACTAATACGTAATAACGTATAACGTATAACGTTATATATTATTACGTAATGACGTATAACGCTATATACTATTACGTACTAACGTATAACGTTATAAACTAATACGTAATGACGAATAACGTTATATACTATTACGTACTAACGTATAACGTTATATACTATTACGTACTAACGTATAACGTTATATACTATTACGTAATAACGTAAAACGTTATATACTATTACGTAATAACGTATAACGGTATATACTATTACGCAATGACGTATAACGCTATATACTATTACGTACTAACGTATAACGTTATAAACTAATACGTAATGACGTATAACGTTATATACTATTACGTACTAACGTATAACGTTATAAACTAATACGTACTAACGAATAACGTTATATACTATTACTTACTAACGTATAATGTTATAAACTAATACGTAATGACGTATAACGTTATATACTATTACGTACTAACGTATAACGTTATATACTAATACGTAATGACGTATAACGTTATAAACTAATACGTAATGACAAATAACGTTATGTACTATTACGTACTAACGTATAACGTTATAAACTAATACGTACTAACGTATAACGTTATTGAGTATTACCTTATAGCGTATAACGTTATATACTAATACGTAATAACGTACAACGTTATATCGTATTACGTGCTAACGTATAACGTTATTTACTATTACGTACTAACGTGTAACGTTATAAACTAATACGTAATGACGTATAACGTTATATACTATTACGTACTAACGTACAACGTTATATACTATTAGGTAATGACGTATAACGCTATATACTATTACGTACTAACGTATGACGTTATAAACTAATACGTAATTTCGAATAACGTTATATACTATTACGTACTAACGTATAACGTTATATACTATTACGCAATGACGTATAACGTTATATACTATTACGCACTAACGTATAACGTTATAAACTAATACGTACTAACGTATAACGTTATATACTATTACGTGCTAACGTATAACTTTATATACTATTTCGTGCTAACGTGTAACGTTATATACTATTACGTAATGACGTATAACGCTATATACAATTACGTACTAACGTGTAACGTTATATAGTATTACGTACTAACGTATAACGTTACACACTATTACGTAAAGACGTATAACGTTATATACTAATACGTAATAACGTATAACGTATAACGTTATATATTATTACGTAATGACGTATAACGCTATATACTATTACGTACTAACGTATAACGTTATAAACTAATACGTAATGACGAATAACGTTATATACTATTACGTACTAACGTATAACTTTATATACTTTTACGTACTAACGTATAACGTTATATACTATTACGTAATAACGTATAACGTTGTATACTATTACGTACTAACGTATAACGTTATATACTAATACGTAATAACGTATAACGTTGTATACTATTACGTACTAACGTATAACGTTATATACTATTACGTAATGACGTATAACGCTATATACTATTACGTACTAACGTATAACGTTATAAACTAATACTTAATGACGAATAATGTTATATAGTATTACGTACTAACGTATAACGTTATATACTATTACGTAAAGACGTATAACGTTATATACTAATACGTAATAACGTACAACGTTATATCGTATTACGTGCTAACGTATAACGTTATATACTATTACGTACTAACGTGTAACGTTATAAACTAATACGTAATGACGTATAACGTTATATACTATTTCGTGCTAACGTGTAACGTTATATACTATCACGTAATGACGTATAACGCTATATACAATTACGTACTAACGTGTAACGTTATATAGTATTACGTACTAACGTATAACGTTACACACTATTACGTAAAGACGTATAACGTTATATACTAATACGTAATAACGTATAACGTATAACGTTATATATTATTACGTAATGACGTATAACGCTATATACTATTACGTACTAACGTATAACGTTATAAACTAATACGTAATGACGAATAACGTTATATACTATTACGTACTAACGTATAACGTTATATACCATTACGTACTAACGTATAACGTTATATACTATTACGTAATAACGTATAACGTTGTATACTATTACGTACTAACGTATAACGTTATATACTAATACGTAATAACGTATAACGTTGTATACTATTACGTACTAACGTATAACGTTATATACTATCACGTAATGACGTATAACGCTATATACAATTACGTACTAACGTGTAACGTTATATAGTATTACGTACTAACGTATAACGTTACACACTATTACGTAAAGACGTATAACGTTATATACTAATACGTAATAACGTATAACGTATAACGTTATATATTATTACGTAATGACGTATAACGCTATATACTATTACGTACTAACGTATAACGTTATAAACTAATACGTAATGACGAATAACGTTATATACTATTACGTAATAACGTATAACGTTGTATACTATTACGTACTAACGTATAACGTTATATACTAATACGTAATAACGTATAACGTTGTATACTATTACGTACTAACGTATAACGTTATATACTATTACGTAATGACGTATAACGCTATATACTATTACGTACTAACGTATAACGTTTTAAACTAATACTTAATGACGAATAATGTTCTATAGTATTACGTACTAACGTATAACGTTATATACTATTACGTAAAGACGTATAACGTTATATACTAATACGTAATAACGTACAACGTTATATCGTATTACGTGCTAACGTATAACGTTATATACTATTACGTACTAACGTGTAACGTTATATACTAATACGTAATAACGTATAACGTATAACGTTATATATTATTACGTAATGACGTATAACGCTATATACTATTACGTACTAACGTATAACGTTATATACTATTACGTAATAACGTAAAACGTTATATACTATTACGTAATAACGTATAACGGTATATACTATTACGCAATGACGTATAACGCTATATACTATTACGTACTAACGTATAACGTTATAAACTAATACGTAATGACGTATAACGTTATATACTATTACGTACTAACGTATAACGTTATAAACTAATACGTACTAACGAATAACGTTATATACTATTACTTACTAACGTATAATGTTATAAACTAATACGTAATGACGTATAACGTTATATACTATTACGTACTAACGTATAACGATATATACTATTACGTACTAACGTATAATCTTATATACTATTACGTACTAACGTATAACGTTATATACTAATACGTAATGACGTATAACGTTATAAACTAATACGTAATGACAAATAACGTTATGTACTATTACGTACTAACGTATAACGTTATAAACTAATACGTACTAACGTATAACGTTATTGAGTATTACCTTATAGCGTATAACGTTATATACTAATACGTAATAACGTAAAACGTTATATACTATTACGTAATAACGTATAACGTTATATACTATTACGTAATGACGTAGAACGTTATACACTATTACGTAAAGACGTATAACGTTATATACTAATACGTAATAACGTATAACGTTGTATACTATTACGTACTAACGTATAACGTTATATACTATTATATAATGACGTATAACGTTATATACTATTACGTAATGACGTATAACGTTATACACTATTACGTAAAGACGTATAACGTTATATACTAATACGTAATAACGTATAACGTTATATACTATTACGTAATGACGTGTAACGCTATATACTATTACGTACTAACGTGTAACGTTATATAGTATTACGTACAAACGTATAACGTTATACACTATTACGTAAAGACGTATAACGTTATATACTAATACGTAATAACGTATAACGTCATATACTACTACGTACTAACGTATAACGTTATATATTATTACGTAATGACGTATAACGCTATATACTATTACGTACTAACGTATAACGTTATAAACTAATACGTACTAACGAATAACGTTATATACTATTACGTACTAACGTATAATGTTATAAACTAATACGTAATGACGTATAACGTTATAAACTAATACGTAATGACGAATAACGTTATGTACTATTACGTACTAACGTAAAACGTTATAAACTAATACGTACTAACGTATAACGTTATTGAGTATTACCTTATAGCCTATAACGTTATATACTAATACGTAATAACGTATAACGTATAACGTTATATATTATTACGTAATGACGTATAACGCTATATACTATTACGTACTAACGTATAACGTTATAAACTAATACGTAATGACGAATAACGTTATATACTATTACGTACTAACGTATAACGTTATATACTATTACGTACTAACGTATAACGTTATATACTATTACGTAATAACGTATAACGTTGTATACTATTACGTACTAACGTATAACGTTATATACTATTACGTAATGACGTATAACGCTATATACTATTACGTACTAACGTATAACGTTATAAACTAATACTTAATGACGAATAATGTTATATAGTATTACGTACTAACGTATAACGTTATATACTATTACGTAAAGACGTATAACGTTATATACTAATACGTAATAACGTACAACGTTATATCGTATTACGTGCTAACGTATAACGTTATATACTATTACGTACTAACGTGTAACGTTATAAACTAATACGTAATGACGTATAACGTTATATACTATTACGTACTAACGTATAACGTTATAAACTAATACGTAATGACGAATAACGTTATATACTATTACGTACTAACGTATAACGTTATATACTATTACGTACTAACGTATAACGTTACACACTATTACGTAAAGACGTATAACGTTATATACTAATACGTAATAACGTATAACGTTATATATTATTACGTAATGACGTATAACGCTATATACTATTACGTACTAACGTATAACGTTATAAACTAATACGTAATGACGAATAACGTTATATACTATTACGTACTAACGTATAACGTTATATACTATTACGTACTAACGTATAACGTTATATACTATTACGTAATAACGTAAAACGTTATATACTATTACGTAATAACGTATAACGGTATATACTATTACGCAATGACGTATAACGCTATATACTATTACGTACTAACGTATAACGTTATAAACTAATACGTAATGACGTATAACGTTATATACTATTACGTACTAACGTATAACGTTATAAACTAATACGTACTAACGAATAACGTTATATACTATTACTTACTAACGTATAATGTTATAAACTAATACGTAATGACGTATAACGTTATATACTATTACGTACTAACGTATAACGATATATACTATTACGTACTAACGTATAATGTTATATACTATTACGTACTAACGTATAACGTTATATACTAATACGTAATGACGTATAACGTTATAAACTAATACGTAATGACAAATAACGTTATGTACTATTACGTACTAACGTATAACGTTATAAACTAATACGTACTAACGTATAACGTTATTGAGTATTACCTTATAGCGTATAACGTTATATACTAATACGTAATAACGTACAACGTTATATCGTATTACGTGCTAACGTATAACGTTATTTACTATTACGTACTAACGTGTAACGTTATAAACTAATACGTAATGACGTATAACGTTATATACTATTACGTACTAACGTACAACGTTATATACTATTACGTAATGACGTATAACGCTATATACTATTACGTACTAACGTATAACGTTATAAACTAATACGTAATTTCGAATAACGTTATATACTATTACGTACTAACGTATAACGTTATATACTATTACGCAATGACGTATAACGTTATATACTATTACGCACTAACGTATAACGTTATAAACTAATACGTACTAACGTATAACGTTATATACTATTACGTGCTAACGTATAACGTTATATACTATTTCGTGCTAACGTGTAACGTTATATACTATTACGTAATGACGTATAACGCTATATACAATTACGTACTAACGTGTAACGTTATATAGTATTACGTACTAACGTATAACGTTACACACTATTACGTAAAGACGTATAACGTTATATACTAATACGTAATAACGTATAACGTATAACGTTATATATTATTACGTAATGACGTATAACGCTATATACTATTACGTACTAACGTATAACGTTATAAACTAATACGTAATGACGAATAACGTTATATACTATTACGTACTAACGTATAACGTTATATACTATTACGAACTAACGTATAACGTTATATACTATTACGTAATAACGTATAACGTTGTATACTATTACGTACTAACGTATAACGTTATATACTAATACGTAATAACGTATAACGTTGTATACTATTACGTACTAACGTATAACGTTATATACTATTACGTAATGACGTATAACGCTATATACTATTACGTACTAACGTATAACGTTATAAACTAATACTTAATGACGAATAATGTTATATAGTATTACGTACTAACGTATAACGTTATAAACTAATACGTAATGACGAATAACGTTATATACTATTACGTACTAACGTATAACGTTATATACTATTACGTACTAACGTATAACGTTACACACTATTACGTAAAGACGTATAACGTTATATACTAATACGTAATAACGTATAACGTATAACGTTATATATTATTACGTAATGACGTATAACGCTATATACTATTACGTACTAACGTATAACGTTATAAACTAATACTTAATGACGAATAATGTTATATAGTATTACCTACTAACGTATAACGTTATATACTATTACGTAAAGACGTATAACGTTATATACTAATACGTAATAACGTACAACGTTATATCGTATTACGTGCTAACGTATAACGTTATTTACTATTACGTACTAACGTGTAACGTTATAAACTAATACGTAATGACGTATAACGTTATATACTATTACGTACTAACGTACAACGTTATATACTATTACGTAATGACGTATAACGCTATATACTATTACGTACTAACGTATAACGTTATAAACTAATACGTAATTTCGAATAACGTTATATACTATTACGTACTAACGTATAACGTTATATACTATTACGCAATGACGTATAACGTTATATACTATTACGCACTAACGTATAACGTTATAAACTAATACGTACTAACGTATAACGTTATATACTATTACGTGCTAACGTATAACGTTATATACTATTTCGTGCTAACGTGTAACGTTATATACTATCACGTAATGACGTATAACGCTATATACAATTACGTACTAACGTGTAACGTTATATAGTATTACGTACTAACGTATAACGTTACACACTATTACGTAAAGACGTATAACGTTATATACTAATACGTAATAACGTATAACGTATAACGTTATTTACTATTACGTACTAACGTGTAACGTTATAAACTAATACGTAATGACGTATAACGTTATATACTATTACGTACTAACGTACAACGTTATATACTATTAGGTAATGACGTATAACGCTATATACTATTACGTACTAACGTATGACGTTATAAACTAATACGTAATTTCGAATAACGTTATATACTATTACGTACTAACGTATAACGTTATATACTATTACGCAATGACGTATAACGTTATATACTATTACGCACTAACCTATAACGTTATAAACTAATACGTACTAACGTATAACGTTATATACTATTACGTGCTAACGTATAACTTTATATACTATTTCGTGCTAACGTGTAACGTTATATACTATTACGTAATGACGTATAACGCTATATACAATTACGTACTAACGTGTAACGTTATATAGTATTACGTACTAACGTATAACGTTACACACTATTACGTAAAGACGTATAACGTTATATACTAATACGTAATAACGTATAACGTATAACGTTATATATTATTACGTAATGACGTATAACGCTATATACTATTACGTACTAACGTATAACGTTATAAACTAATACGTAATGACGAATAACGTTATATACTATTACGTACTAACGTATAACTTTATATACTATTACGTACTAACGTATAACGTTATATACTATTACGTAATAACGTATAACGTTGTATACTATTACGTACTAACGTATAACGTTATATACTAATACGTAATAACGTATAACGTTGTATACTATTACGTACTAACGTATAACGTTATATACTATTACGTAATGACGTATAACGCTATATACTATTACGTACTAACGTATAACGTTATAAACTAATACTTAATGACGAATAATGTTATATAGTATTACGTACTAACGTATAACGTTATATACTATTACGTAAAGACGTATAACGTTATATACTAATACGTAATAACGTACAACGTTATATCGTATTACGTGCTAACGTATAACGTTATATACTATTACGTACTAACGTGTAACGTTATAAACTAATACGTAATGACGTATAACGTTATATACTATTTCGTGCTAACGTGTAACGTTATATACTATCACGTAATGACGTATAACGCTATATACAATTACGTACTAACGTGTAACGTTATATAGTATTACGTACTAACGTATAACGTTACACACTATTACGTAAAGACGTATAACGTTATATACTAATACGTAATAACGTATAACGTATAACGTTATATATTATTACGTAATGACGTATAACGCTATATACTATTACGTACTAACGTATAACGTTATAAACTAATACGTAATGACGAATAACGTTATATACTATTACGTACTAACGTATAACGTTATATACTATTACGTACTAACGTATAACGTTATATACTATTACGTAATAACGTATAACGTTGTATACTATTACGTACTAACGTATAACGTTATATACTAATACGTAATAACGTATAACGTTGTATACTATTACGTACTAACGTATAACGTTATATACTATCACGTAATGACGTATAACGCTATATACAATTACGTACTAACGTGTAACGTTATATAGTATTACGTACTAACGTATAACGTTACACACTATTACGTAAAGACGTATAACGTTATATACTAATACGTAATAACGTATAACGTATAACGTTATATATTATTACGTAATGACGTATAACGCTATATACTATTACGTACTAACGTATAACGTTATAAACTAATACGTAATGACGAATAACGTTATATACTATTACGTACTAACGTATAACGTTATATACTATTACGTACTAACGTATAACGTTATATACTATTACGTAATAACGTATAACGTTGTATACTATTACGTACTAACGTATAACGTTATATACTAATACGTAATAACGTATAACGTTGTATACTATTACGTACTAACGTATAACGTTATATACTATTACGTAATGACGTATAACGCTATATACTATTACGTACTAACGTATAACGTTATATACTAATACGTAATAACGTATAACGTTGTATACTATTACGTACTAACGTATAACGTTATATACTATTACGTAATGACGTATAACGCTATATACTATTACGTACTAACGTATAACGTTTTAAACTAATACTTAATGACGAATAATGTTCTATAGTATTACGTACTAACGTATAACGTTATATACTATTACGTAAAGACGTATAACGTTATATACTAATACGTAATAACGTACAACGTTATATCGTATTACGTGCTAACGTATAACGTTATATACTATTACGTACTAACGTGTAACGTTATATACTAATACGTAATAACGTATAACGTATAACGTTATATATTATTACGTAATGACGTATAACGCTATATACTATTACGTACTAACGTATAACGTTATATACTATTACGTAATAACGTAAAACGTTATATACTATTACGTAATAACGTATAACGGTATATACTATTACGCAATGACGTATAACGCTATATACTATTACGTACTAACGTATAACGTTATAAACTAATACGTAATGACGTATAACGTTATATACTATTACGTACTAACGTATAACGTTATAAACTAATACGTACTAACGAATAACGTTATATACTATTACTTACTAACGTATAATGTTATAAACTAATACGTAATGACGTATAACGTTATATACTATTACGTACTAACGTATAACGATATATACTATTACGTACTAACGTATAATGTTATATACTATTACGTACTAACGTATAACGTTATATACTAATACGTAATGACGTATAACGTTATAAACTAATACGTAATGACAAATAACGTTATGTACTATTACGTACTAACGTATAACGTTATAAACTAATACGTACTAACGTATAACGTTATTGAGTATTACCTTATAGCGTATAACGTTATATACTAATACGTAATAACGTAAAACGTTATATACTATTACGTAATAACGTATAACGTTATATACTATTACGTAATGACGTAGAACGTTATACACTATTACGTAAAGACGTATAACGTTATATACTAATACGTAATAACGTATAACGTTGTATACTATTACGTACTAACGTATAACGTTATATACTATTATATAATGACGTATAACGTTATATACTATTACGTAATGACGTATAACGTTATACACTATTACGTAAAGACGTATAACGTTATATACTAATACGTAATAACGTATAACGTTATATACTATTACGTAATGACGTGTAACGCTATATACTATTACGTACTAACGTGTAACGTTATATAGTATTACGTACAAACGTATAACGTTATACACTATTACGTAAAGACGTATAACGTTATATACTAATACGTAATAACGTATAACGTCATATACTACTACGTACTAACGTATAACGTTATATATTATTACGTAATGACGTATAACGCTATATACTATTACGTACTAACGTATAACGTTATAAACTAATACGTACTAACGAATAACGTTATATACTATTACGTACTAACGTATAATGTTATAAACTAATACGTAATGACGTATAACGTTATAAACTAATACGTAATGACGAATAACGTTATGTACTATTACGTACTAACGTAAAACGTTATAAACTAATACGTACTAACGTATAACGTTATTGAGTATTACCTTATAGCCTATAACGTTATATACTAATACGTAATAACGTATAACGTATAACGTTATATATTATTACGTAATGACGTATAACGCTATATACTATTACGTACTAACGTATAACGTTATAAACTAATACGTAATGACGAATAACGTTATATACTATTACGTACTAACGTATAACGTTATATACTATTACGTACTAACGTATAACGTTATATACTATTACGTAATAACGTATAACGTTGTATACTATTACGTACTAACGTATAACGTTATATACTATTACGTAATGACGTATAACGCTATATACTATTACGTACTAACGTATAACGTTATAAACTAATACTTAATGACGAATAATGTTATATAGTATTACGTACTAACGTATAACGTTATATACTATTACGTAAAGACGTATAACGTTATATACTAATACGTAATAACGTACAACGTTATATCGTATTACGTGCTAACGTATAACGTTATATACTATTACGTACTAACGTGTAACGTTATAAACTAATACGTAATGACGTATAACGTTATATACTATTACGTACTAACGTATAACGTTATAAACTAATACGTAATGACGAATAACGTTATATACTATTACGTACTAACGTATAACGTTATATACTATTACGTACTAACGTATAACGTTACACACTATTACGTAAAGACGTATAACGTTATATACTAATACGTAATAACGTATAACGTATAACGTTATATATTATTACGTAATGACGTATAACGCTATATACTATTACGTACTAACGTATAACGTTATAAACTAATACGAGATGACGAATAACGTTATATACTATTACGTACTAACGTATAACGTTATATACTATTACGTACTAACGTATAACGTTATATACTATTACGTAATAACGTAAAACGTTATATACTATTACGTAATAACGTATAACGGTATATACTATTACGCAATGACGTATAACGCTATATACTATTACGTACTAACGTATAACGTTATAAACTAATACGTAATGACGTATAACGTTATATACTATTACGTACTAACGTATAACGTTATAAACTAATACGTACTAACGAATAACGTTATATACTATTACTTACTAACGTATAATGTTATAAACTAATACGTAATGACGTATAACGTTATATACTATTACGTACTAACGTATAACGATATATACTATTACGTACTAACGTATAATGTTATATACTATTACGTACTAACGTATAACGTTATATACTAATACGTAATGACGTATAACGTTATAAACTAATACGTAATGACAAATAACGTTATGTACTATTACGTACTAACGTATAACGTTATAAACTAATACGTACTAACGTATAACGTTATTGAGTATTACCTTATAGCGTATAACGTTATATACTAATACGTAATAACGTACAACGTTATATCGTATTACGTGCTAACGTATAACGTTATTTACTATTACGTACTAACGTGTAACGTTATAAACTAATACGTAATGACGTATAACGTTATATACTATTACGTACTAACGTACAACGTTATATACTATTACGTAATGACGTATAACGCTATATACTATTACGTACTAACGTATAACGTTATAAACTAATACGTAATTTCGAATAACGTTATATACTATTACGTACTAACGTATAACGTTATATACTATTACGCAATGACGTATAACGTTATATACTATTACGCACTAACGTATAACGTTATAAACTAATACGTACTAACGTATAACGTTATATACTATTACGTGCTAACGTATAACGTTATATACTATTTCGTGCTAACGTGTAACGTTATATACTATTACGTAATGACGTATAACGCTATATACAATTACGTACTAACGTGTAACGTTATATAGTATTACGTACTAACGTATAACGTTACACACTATTACGTAAAGACGTATAACGTTATATACTAATACGTAATAACGTATAACGTATAACGTTATATATTATTACGTAATGACGTATAACGCTATATACTATTACGTACTAACGTATAACGTTATAAACTAATACGTAATGACGAATAACGTTATATACTATTACGTACTAACGTATAACGTTATATACTATTACGTACTAACGTATAACGTTATATACTATTACGTAATAACGTATAACGTTGTATACTATTACGTACTAACGTATAACGTTATATACTAATACGTAATAACGTATAACGTTGTATACTATTACGTACTAACGTATAACGTTATATACTATTACGTAATGACGTATAACGCTATATACTATTACGTACTAACGTATAACGTTATAAACTAATACTTAATGACGAATAATGTTATATAGTATTACGTACTAACGTATAACGTTATAAACTAATACGTAATGACGAATAACGTTATATACTATTACGTACTAACGTATAACGTTATATACTATTACGTACTAACGTATAACGTTACACACTATTACGTAAAGACGTATAACGTTATATACTAATACGTAATAACGTATAACGTATAACGTTATATATTATTACGTAATGACGTATAACGCTATATACTATTACGTACTAACGTATAACGTTATAAACTAATACTTAATGACGAATAATGTTATATAGTATTACCTACTAACGTATAACGTTATATACTATTACGTAAAGACGTATAACGTTATATACTAATACGTAATAACGTACAACGTTATATCGTATTACGTGCTAACGTATAACGTTATTTACTATTACGTACTAACGTGTAACGTTATAAACTAATACGTAATGACGTATAACGTTATATACTATTACGTACTAACGTACAACGTTATATACTATTACGTAATGACGTATAACGCTATATACTATTACGTACTAACGTATAACGTTATAAACTAATACGTAATTTCGAATAACGTTATATACTATTACGTACTAACGTATAACGTTATATACTATTACGCAATGACGTATAACGTTATATACTATTACGCACTAACGTATAACGTTATAAACTAATACGTACTAACGTATAACGTTATATACTATTACGTGCTCACGTATAACGTTATATACTATTTCGTGCTAACGTGTAACGTTATATACTATCACGTAATGACGTATAACGCTATATACAATTACGTACTAACGTGTAACGTTATATAGTATTACGTACTAACGTATAACGTTACACACTATTACGTAAAGACGTATAACGTTATATACTAATACGTAATAACGTATAACGTATAACGTTATATATTATTACGTAATGACGTATAACGCTATATACTATTACGTACTAACGTATAACGTTATAAACTAATACGTAATGACGAATAACGTTATATACTATTACGTACTAACGTATAACGTTATATACTATTACGTACTAACGTATAACGTTATATACTATTACGTAATAACGTATAACGTTGTATACTATTACGTACTAACGTATAACGTTATATACTAATACGTAATAACGTATAACGTTGTATACTATTACGTACTAACGTATAACGTTATATACTATTACGTAATGACGTATAACGCTATATACTATTACGTACTAACGTATAACGTTATAAACTAATACTTAATGACGAATAATGTTATATAGTATTACGTACTAACGTATAACGTTATATACTATTACGTAAAGACGTATAACGTTATATACTAATACGTAATAACGTACAACGTTATATCGTATTACGTGCTAACGTATAACGTTATTTACTATTACGTACTAACGTGTAACGTTATAAACTAATACGTAATGACGTATAACGTTATATACTATTACGTACTAACGTACAACGTTATATACTATTACGTAATGACGTATAACGCTATATACTATTACGTACTAACGTATAACGTTACAAACTAATACGTAATTTCGAATAACGTTATATACTATTACGTACTAACGTATAACGTTATATACTATTACGCAATGACGTATAACGTTATATACTATTACGCACTAACGTATAACGTTATAAACTAATACGTACTAACGTATAACGTTATATACTATTACGTGCTAACGTATAACGTTATATACTATTTCGTGCTAACGTGTAACGTTATATACTATCACGTAATGACGTATAACGCTATATACAATTACGTACTAACGTGTAACGTTATATAGTATTACGTACTAACGTATAACGTTACACACTATTACGTAAAGACATATAACGTTATATACTAATACGTAATAACGTATAACGTATAACGTTATATATTATTACGTAATGACGTATAACGCTATATACTATTACGTACTAACGTATAACGTTATAAACTAATACGTAATGACGAATAACGTTATATACTATTACGTACTAACGTATAACGTTATATACTATTACGTACTAACGTATAACGTTATATACTAATACGTAATAACGTATAACGTTGTATACTATTACGTACTAACGTATAACGTTATATACTATTACGTAATGACGTATAACGCTATATACTATTACGTACTAACGTATAACGTTATAAACTAATACTTAATGACGAATAATGTTCTATAGTATTACGTACTAACGTATAACGTTATATACTATTACGTAAAGACGTATAACGTTATATACTAATACGTAATAACGTACAACGTTATATCGTATTACGTGCTAACGTATAACGTTATATACTATTACGTACTAACGTGTAACGTTATATACTAATACGTAATAACGTATAACGTATAACGTTATATATTATTACGTAATGACGTATAACGCTATATACTATTACGTACTAACGTATAACGTTATATACTATTACGTAATAACGTAAAACGTTATATACTATTACGTAATAACGTATAACGGTATATACTATTACGCAATGACGTATAACGCTATATACTATTACGTACTAACGTATAACGTTATAAACTAATACGTAATGACGTATAACGTTATATACTATTACGTACTAACGTATAACGTTATAAACTAATACGTACTAACGAATAACGTTATATACTATTACTTACTTACGTATAATGTTATAAACTAATACGTAATGACGTATAACGTTATATACTATTACGTACTAACGTATAACGATATATACTATTACGTACTAACGTATAATGTTATATACTATTACGTACTAACGTATAACGTTATATACTAATACGTAATGACGTATAACGTTATATACTATTACGTAATGACGTATAACGTTATACACTATTACGTAAAGACGTATAACGTTATATACTAATACGTAATAACGTATGACGTTATAAACTAATACGTACTAACGTATAACGTTGTATACTATTACGTACTAACGTATAACGTTATATACTAATACGTAATAACGTATAACGTTGTATACTATTACGTGCTAACGTATAACGTTATATACTATTTCGTGCTAACGTGTAACGTTATATACTATTACGTAATGACGTATAACGCTATATACAATTACGTACTAACGTGTAACGTTATATAGTATTACGTACTAACGTATAACGTTACACACTATTACGTAATGACGTATAACGCTATATACTATTACGTACTAACGTATAACGTTATAAACTAATACTTAATGACGAATAATGTTATATAGTATTACGTACTAACGTATAACGTTATATACTATTACGTAAAGACGTATAACGTTATATACTAATACGTAATAACGTACAACGTTATATACTATTACGCAATTACGTATAACGTTATATAATATTACGCACTAACTTATAACGTTATAAACTAATACGTACTAACGTATAACGTTATATACTATTACGTACTAACGTATAACGTTATATACTATTACGTAATGACGTATAACGCTATATACTATTACGTACTAACGTATAACGTTATAAACTAATACGTACTAACGTATAACGTTGTATACTATTACGTACTAACGTATAACGTTATATAATAATACGTAATAACGTATAACGTTGTATACTATTACGTACTAACGTATAACGTTATATACTATTACGTAATGACGTATAACGCTATATACTATTACGTACTAACGTATAACGTTATAAACTAATACTTAATGACGAATAATGTTATATAGTATTACGTACTAACGTATAACGTTATATACTATTACGTAAAGACGTATAACGTTATATACTAATACGTAATAACGTACAACGTTATATCGTATTACGTGCTAACGTATAACGTTATTTACTATTACGTACTAACGTGTAACGTTATAAACTAATACGTAATGACGTATAACGTTATATACTATTACGTACTAACGTACAACGTTATATACTATTACGTAATGACGTATAACGCTATATACTATTACGTACTAACGTATAACGTTATAAACTAATACGTAATTTCGAATAACGTTATATACTATTACGTACTAACGTATAACGTTATATACTATTACGCAATGACGTATAACGTTATATACTATTACGCACTAACGTATAACGTTATAAACTAATACGTACTAACGTATAACGTTATATACTATTACGTGCTAACGTATAACGTTATATACTATTTCGTGCTAACGTGTAACGTTATATACTATTACGTAATGACGTATAACGCTATATACAATTACGTACTAACGTGTAACGTTATATAGTATTACGTACTAACGTATAACGTTACACACTATTACGTAAAGACGTATAACGTTATATACTAATACGTAATAACGTATAACGTATAACGTTATATATTATTACGTAATGACGTATAACGCTATATACTATTACGTACTAACGTATAACGTTATAAACTAATACGTAATGACGAATAACGTTATATACTATTACGTACTAACGTATAACGTTATATACTATTACGTACTAACGTATAACGTTATATACTATTACGTAATAACGTATAACGTTGTATACTATTACGTACTAACGTATAACGTTATATACTAATACGTAATAACGTATAACGTTGTATACTATTACGTACTAACGTATAACGTTATATACTATTACGTAATGACGTATAACGCTATATACTATTACGTACTAACGTATAACGTTATAAACTAATACTTTATGACGAATAATGTTATATAGTATTACGTACTAACGTATAACGTTATATACTATTGCGTAAAGACGTATAACGTTATATACTAATACGTAATAACGTACAACGTTATATCGTATTACGTGCTAACGTATAACGTTATATACTATTACGTACTAACGTGTAACGTTATAAACTAATACGTAATGACGTATAACGTTATATACTATTACGTACTAACGTATAACGTTATAAACTAATACGTAATGACGAATAACGTTATATACTATTACGTACTAACGTATAACGTTATATACTATTACGTACTAACGTATAACGTTACACACTATTACGTAAAGACGTATAACGTTATATACTAATACGTAATAACGTATAACGTATAACGTTATATATTATTACGTAATGACGTATAACGCTATATACTATTACGTACTAACGTATAACGTTATAAACTAATACGTAATGACGAATAACGTTATATACTATTACGTACTAACGTATAACGTTATATACTATTACGTACTAACGTATAACGTTATATACTATTACGTAATAACGTAAAACGTTATATACTATTACGTAATAACGTATAACGGTATATACTATTACGCAATGACGTATAACGCTATATACTATTACGTACTAACGTATAACGTTATAAACTAATACGTAATGACGTATAACGTTATATACTATTACGTACTAACGTATAACGTTATAAACTAATACGTACTAACGAATAACGTTATATACTATTACTTACTAACGTATAATGTCATAAACTAATACGTAATGACGTATAACGTTATATACTATTACGTACTAACGTATAACGATATATACTATTACGTACTAACGTATAATGTTATATACTATTACGTACTAACGTATAACGTTATATACTAATACGTAATGACGTATAACGTTATAAACTAATAAGTAATGACAAATAACGTTATGTACTATTACGTACTAACGTATAACGTTATAAACTAATACGTACTAACGTATAACGTTATTGAGTATTACCTTATAGCGTATAACGTTATATACTAATACGTAATAACGTACAACGTTATATCGTATTACGTGCTAACGTATAACGTTATTTACTATTACGTACTAACGTGTAACGTTATAAACTAATACGTAATGACGTATAACGTTATATACTATTACGTACTAACGTACAACGTTATATACTATTACGTAATGACGTATAACGCTATATACTATTACGTACTAACGTATAACGTTATAAACTAATACGTAATTTCGAATAACGTTATATACTATTACGTACTAACGTATAACGATATATACTATTACGTACTAACGTATAATGTTATATACTATTACGTACTAACGTATAACGTTATATACTAATACGTAATGACGTATAACGTTATAAACTAATAAGTAATGACAAATAACGTTATGTACTATTACGTACTAACGTATAACGTTATAAACTAATACGTACTAACGTATAACGTTATTGAGTATTACCTTATAGCGTATAACGTTATATACTAATACGTAATAACGTACAACGTTATATCGTATTACGTGCTAACGTATAACGTTATTTACTATTACGTACTAACGTGTAACGTTATAAACTAATACGTAATGACGTATAACGTTATATACTATTACGTACTAACGTACAACGTTATATACTATTACGTAATGACGTATAACGCTATATACTATTACGTACTAACGTATAACGTTATAAACTAATACGTAATTTCGAATAACGTTATATACTATTACGTACTAACGTATAACGTTATATGCTATTACGCAATGACGTATAACGTTATATACTATTACGCACTAACGTATAACGTTATAAACTAATACGTACTAACGTATAACGTTATATACTATTACGTGCTAACGTATAACGTTATATACTATTTCGTGCTAACGTGTAACGTTATATACTATCACGTAATGACGTATAACGCAATATACAATTACGTACTAACGTGTAACGTTATATAGTATTACGTACTAACGTATAACGTTACACACTATTACGTAAAGACGTATAACGTTATATACTAATACGTAATAACGTATAACGTATAACGTTATATATTATTACGTAATGACGTATAACGCTATATACTATTACGTACTAACGTATAACGTTATAAACTAATACGTAATGACGAATAACGTTATATACTATTACGTACTAACGTATAACGTTATATACTATTACGTACTAACGTATAACGTTATATACTATTACGTAATAACGTATAACGTTGTATACTATTACGTACTAACGTATAACGTTATATACTAATACGTAATAACGTATAACGTTGTATACTATTACGTACTAACGTATAACGTTATATACTATTACGTAATGACGTATAACGCTATATACTATTACGTACTAACGTATAACGTTATAAACTAATACTTAATGACGAATAATGTTCTATAGTATTACGTACTAACGTATAACGTTATATACTATTACGTAAAGACGTATAACGTTATATACTAATACGTAATAACGTACAACGTTATATCGTATTACGTGCTAACGTATAACGTTATATACTATTACGTACTAACGTGTAACGTTATAAACTAATACGTAATGACGTATAACGTTATATACTATTACGTACTAACGTATAACGTTATAAACTAATACGTAATGACGAATAACGTTATATACTATTACGTACTAACGTATAACGTTATATACTATTACGTACTAACGTATAACGTTACACACTATTACGTAAAGACGTATAACGTTATATACTAATACGTAATAACGTATAACGTATAACGTTATATATTATTACGTAATGACGTATAACGCTATATACTATTACGTACTAACGTATAACGTTATAAACTAATACGTAATGACGAATAACGTTATATACTATTACGTACTAACGTATAACGTTATATACTATTACGTACTAACGTATAACGTTATATACTATTACGTAATAACGTAAATCGTTATATACTATTACGTAATAACGTATAACGGTATATACTATTACTCAATGACGTATAACGCTATATACTATTACGTACTAACGTATAACGTTATAAACTAATACGTAATGACGTATAACGTTATATACTATTACGTACTAACGTATAACGTTATAAACTAATACGTACTAACGAATAACGTTATATACTATTACTTACTAACGTATAATGTTATAAACTAATACGTAATGATGTATAATGTTATATACTATTACGTACTAACGTATAACGTTATATACTAATACGTAATGACGTATAACGTTATAAACTAATACGTAATGACAAATAACGTTATGTACTATTACGTACTAACGTATAACGTTATAAACTAATACGTACTAACGTATAACGTTATTGAGTATTACCTTATAGCGTATAACGTTATATACTAATACGTAATAACGTAAAACGTTATATACTATTACGTAATAACGTATAACGTTATATACTATTACGTAATGACGTAGAACGTTATACACTATTACGTAAAGACGTATAACGTTATATACTAATACGTAATAACGTATAACGTTGTATACTATTACGTACTAACGTATAACGTTATATACTATTACATAATGACGTATAACGTTATATACTATTACGTAATGACGTATAACGTTATACACTATTACGTAAAGACGTATAACGTTATATACTAATACGTAATAACGTATAACGTTATATACTATTACGTAATGACGTATAACGCTATATACTATTACGTACTAACGTGTAACGTTATATAGTATTACGTACAAACGTATAACGTTATACACTATTACGTAAAGACGTATAACGTTATATACTAATACGTAATATCGTATAACGTTATATACTACTACGTACTAACGTATAACGTTATATATTATTACGTAATGACGTATAACGCTATATACTATTACGTACTAACGTATAACGTTATAAACTAATACGTACTAACGAATAACGTTATATACTATTACGTACTAACGTATAATGTTATAAACTAATACGTAATGACGTATAACGTTATAAACTAATACGTAATGACGAATAACGTTATGTACTATTACGTACTAACGTAAAACGTTATAAACTAATACGTACTAACGTATAACGTTATTGAGTATTACCTTATAGCCTATAACGTTATATACTAATACGTAATAACGTAAAACGTTATATACTATTACGTAATAACGTATAACGTTATAAACTAATACGTAATGACGTATAACGTTATAAACTAATACGTAATGACGAATAACGTTATGTACTATTACGTACTAACGTAAAACGTTATAAACTAATACGTACTAACGTATAACGTTATTGAGTATTACCTTATAACGTATAACGTTATATACTAATACGTAATAACGTAAAACGTTATATACTATTACGTAATATCGTATAACGTTATATACTATTACGTAATGACGTATAACGTAATACACTATTACGTAAAGACGTATAACGTTATATACTAATACGTAATAACGTATAACGTTGTATACTATTACGTACTAACGTATAACGTTATATACCATTACGTACTAACGTATAACGTTATATACTATTACGTACTAACGTATAACGTTATATACTATTACGTACTAACGTATAATGTTATATACTATTACGTACTAACGTATAACGTTATATACTAATACGTAATGACGTATAACGTTATAAACTAATACGTAATGACGAATAACGTTATGTACTATTACGTACTAACGTATAACGTTATAAACTAGTACTTACTAACGTATAACGTTATTGAGTATTACCTTATAGCGTATTACGATATATAATAATAAGTAATAACGTAAAACGTTATATACTATTACGTAATAACGTATAACGTTATATACTATTACGTAATGACGTATAACGTTATACACTATTACGTAAAGACGTATAACGTTATATACTATTACGTACTAACGTACAACGTTATATACTATTACGTAATGACGTATAACGCTATATACTATTACGTACTAACGTATAACGTTATAAACTAATACGTAATGACGAATAACGTTATATACTATTACGTACTAACGTATAACGTTATATACTATTACGCAATGACGTATAACGTTATATACTATTACGCACTAACGTATAACGTTATAAACTAATACGAACTAACGTATAACGTTATATACTTTTACGTGCTAACGTATAACGTTATATACTATTTCGTGCTAACGTGTAACGTTATATACTATTACGTAATGACGTATAACGCTATATACTATTACGTACTAACGTGTAACGTTATATAGTATTACGTACTAACGTATAACGTTACACAATATTACGTAAAGACGTATAACGTTATATACTAATACGTAATAACGTATAACGTTATATACTAATACGTAATGACGAATAACGTTATATACTATTACGTACTAACGTATAAAGTTATAAACTAATACGTAATGACGTATAACGTTATAAACTAATACGTAATGACGAGTAACGTTATATACTATTACGTACTAACGTATAACGTTATAAACTAATACGTACTAACGTATAACGTTATACACCATTACGCAAAGACGTATAACGTTATATGCTATTACGTAATAACGTATAACGTTGTATACTATTACGTACTAACGTATAACGTTATATACTATTACGTAATGACGTATAACGCTATATACTATTACGTACTAACGTATAACGTTATAAACTAATACGTAATGACGAATAACGTTATATACTATTACGTACTAACGTATAACGTTATATACTATTACGCAATGACGTATAACGTTATATACTATTACGCAAGGACGTATAACGCTATATACTATTACGTACTAACGTATAACGTTATAAACTATTACGCAATGACGTATAACGTTATATACTATTACGCAATGACGTATAACGCTATATACTATTACGTACTAACGTATAACGTTATAAACTAATACGTACTAACGAATAACGCTATATACTATTACGTACTAACGTATAATGTTATAAACTAATACGTAATGACGTATAACGTTATAAACTAATACGTAATGACGAATAACGTTATGTACTATTACGTACTAACGTATAACGTTATAAACTAATACGTACTAACGTATAACGTTATTGAGTATTACCTTATAGCGTATAACGTTATATACTAATACGTAATAACGTAAAACGTTATATACTATTACGTAATAACGTATAACGTTATATACTATTACGTAATGACGTATAACGTTATACACTATTACGTAAAGACGTATAACGTTATATACTAATACGTAATAACGTATAACGTTGTATACTATTACGTACTAACGTATAACGTTATATACTATTACGTAATGACGTATAACGTTATATACTATTACGTAATGACGTATATCGTTATATACTATTACGCACTAACGTATAACGTTATAAACTAATACGTACTAACGTATAACGTTATATACTATTACGTGCTAACGTATAACGTTATATACTATTTCGTGCTAACGTGTAACGTTATATACTATTACGTAATGACGTATAACGTTATAAACTAATACGTAATGACGAGTAACGTTATATACTATTACGTACTAACGTATAACGTTATAAACTAATACGTACTAACGTATAACGTTATAACCTAATACGTACTAATGTGTAACGTTATATAGTATTACCTGATGACGTTTAACGTTGTATACTATTACGTAATAACGTGTAACGTAATATAGTATTACCTGATGACGTATAACGTTATATACTATTAAGTACTAACGTATAACGTTATTTACTATTACGCAATGACGTATAACGTTATATACTATTACGCAATGACGTATAACGCTATATACTATTACGTACAAAAGTATAACGTTATAAACTAATACGTAATGACGAATAACGTTATATACTATTACGTACAAACGTATAACGTTATAAACTAATACGTAATGACGTATAACGTTATAAACTAATACGTAATGACGAGTAACGTTATATACTATTACGTACTAACGTATAACGTTATAAACTAATACGTACTAACGTATAACGTTATACACCATTACGTAAAGACGTATAACGTTATATACTAATACGTAATAACGTATAACGTTGTATACTATTACGCACTAACGTATAACGTTATAAACTAATACGTACTAACGTATAACGTTATATACTATTACGTGCTAACGTATAACGTTATAAACTAATACGTACTAACGTATAACGTTATAACCTAATACGTACTAATGTGTAACGTTATATAGTATTACCTGATGACGTTTAACGTTGTATACTATTACGTAATAACGTGTAACGTAATATAGTATTACCTGATGACGTATAACGTTATATACTATTAAGTACTAACGTATAACGTTATTTACTATTACGCAATGACGTATAACGTTATATACTATTACGCAATGACGTATAACGCTATATACTATTACGTACTAACGTATAACGTTATAAACTAATACGTAATGACGAATAACGTTATATAGTATTACGTACTAACGTATAACGTTATAAACTAATACGGACTAACGTATAACGTTATATACTTTTACGTGCTAACGTATAACGTTATATACTATTTCGTGCTAACGTGTAACGTTATATACTATTACGTAATGACGTATAACGCTATATACTATTACGTACTAACGTGTAACGTTATATAGTATTACGTACTAACGTATAACGTTACACACTATTACGTAAAGACGTATAACGTTATATACTAATACGTAATAACGTATAACGTTATAAACTAATACGTAATGACGAATAACGTTATATACTATTACGTACTAACGTATAAAGTTATAAACTAATACGTAATGACGTATAACGTTATAAACTAATACGTAATGACGAGTAACGTTATATACTATTACGTACTAACGTATAACGTTATAAACTAATACGTACTAACGTATAACGTTATACACCATTACGCAAAGACGTATAACGTTATATGCTAATACGTAATAACGTATAACGTTGTATACTATTACGTACTAACGTATAACGTTATATACTATTACGTAATGACGTATAACGCTATATACTATTACGTACTAACGTATAACGTTATAAACTAATACGTAATGACGAATAACGTTATATACTATTACGTACTAACGTATAACGTTATATACTATTACGCAATGACGTATAACGTTATATACTATTACGCAAGGACGTATAACGCTATATACTATTACGTACTAACGTATAACGTTATAAACTATTACGCAATGACGTATAACGTTATATACTATTACGCAATGACGTATAACGCTATATACTATTACGTACTAACGTATAACGTTATAAACTAATACGTACTAACGAATAACGCTATATACTATTACGTACTAACGTATAATGTTATAAACTAATACGTAATGACGTATAACGTTATAAACTAATACGTAATGACGAATAACGTTATGTACTATTACGTACTAACGTATAACGTTATAAACTAATACGTACTAACGTATAACGTTATTGAGTATTACCTTATAGCGTATAACGTTATATACTAATACGTAATAACGTAAAACGTTATATACTATTACGTAATAACGTATAACGTTATATACTATTACGTAATGACGTATAACGTTATACACTATTACGTAAAGACGTATAACGTTATATACTATTACGTACTAACGTATAACGTTATAAACTAATACGTACTAACGTATAACGTTATATACTTTTACGTGCTAACGTATAACGTTATATACTATTTCGTGCTAACGTGTAACGTTATATACTATTACGTAATGACGTATAACGCTATATACTATTACGTACTAACGTGTAACGTTATATAGTATTACGTACTAACGTATAACGTTACACACTATTACGTAAAGACGTATAACGTTATATACTATTACGTGCTAACGTATAACGTTATAAACTAATACGTACTAACGTATAACGTTATAACCTAATACGTACTAATGTGTAACGTTATATAGTATTACCTGATGACGTTTAACGTTGTATACTATTACGTAATAACGTGTAACGTAATATAGTATTACCTGATGACGTATAACGTTATATACTATTAAGTACTAACGTATAACGTTATTTACTATTACGCAATGACGTATAACGTTATATACTATTACGCAATGACGTATAACGCTATATACTATTACGTACTAACGTATAACGTTATAAACTAATACGTAATGACGAATAACGTTATATAGTATTACGTACTAACGTATAACGTTATAAACTAATACGTACTAACGTATAACGTTATATACCTTTACGTGCTAACGTATAACGTTATATACTATTTCGTGCTAACGTGTAACGTTATATACTATTACGTAATGACGTATAACGCTATATACTATTACGTACTAACGTGTAACGTTATATAGTATTACGTACTAACGTATAACGTTACACACTATTACGTAAAGACGTATAACGTTATATACTAATACGTAATAACGTATAACGTTATAAACTAATACGTAATGACGAATAACGTTATATACTATTACGTACTAACGTATAAAGTTATAAACTAATACGTAATGACGTATAACGTTATAAACTAATACGTAATGACGAGTAACGTTATATACTATTACGTACTAACGTATAACGTTATAAACTAATACGTACTAACGTATAACGTTATACACCATTACGCAAAGACGTATAACGTTATATGCTAATACGTAATAACGTATAACGTTGTATACTATTACGTACTAACGTATAACGTTATATACTATTACGTAATGACGTATAACGCTATATACTATTACGTACTAACGTATAACGTTATAAACTAATACGTAATGACGAATAACGTTATATACTATTACGTACTAACGTATAACGTTATATACTATTACGCAATGACGTATAACGTTATATACTATTACGCAAGGACGTATAAAGCTATATACTATTACGTACTAACGTATAACGTTATAAACTATTACGCAATGACGTATAACGTTATATACTATTACGCAATGACGTATAACGCTATATACTATTACGTACTAACGTATAACGTTATAAACTAATACGTACTAACGAATAACGCTATATACTATTACGTACTAACGTATAATGTTATAAACTAATACGTAATGACGTATAACGTTATAAACTAATACGTAATGACGAATAACGTTATGTACTATTACGTACTAACGTATAACGTTATAAACTAATACGTACTAACGTATAACGTTATTGAGTATTACCTTATAGCGTATAACGTTATATACTAATAAGTAATAACGTAAAACGTTATATACTATTACGTAATAACGTATAACGTTATATACTATTACGTAATGACGTATAACGTTATACACTATTACGTAAAGACGTATAACGTTATATACTATTACGTACTAACGTATAACGTTATAAACTAATACGTACTAACGTATAACGTTATATACTTTTACGTGCTAACGTATAACGTTATATACTATTTCGTGCTAACGTGTAACGTTATATACTATTACGTAATGACGTATAACGCTATATACTATTACGTACTAACGTGTAACGTTATAAGGTATTACGTACTAACGTATAACGTTACACACTATTACCTAAAGACGTATAACGTTATATACTAATACGTAATAACGTATAACGTTATAAACTAATACGTAATGACGAATAACGTTATATACTATTACGTACTAACGTATAAAGTTATAAACTAATACGTAATGACGAATAACGTTATATACTATTACGTACTAACGTATAACGTTATAAACTAATACGTAATGACGTATAACGTTATAAACTAATACGTAATGACGAGTAACGTTATATACTATTACGTACTAACGTATAACGTTATAAACTAATACGTACTAACGTATAACGTTATACACCATTACGTAAAGACGTATAACGTTATATACTAATACGTAATAACGTATAACGTTGTATACTATTACGCACTAACGTATAACGTTATAAACTAATACGTACTAACGTATAACGTTATATACTATTACGTGCTAACGTATAACGTTATAAACTAATACGTACTAACGTATAACGTTATAACCTAATACGTACTAATGTGTAACGTTATATAGTATTACCTGATGACGTTTAACGTTGTATACTATTACGTAATAACGTGTAACGTAATATAGTATTACCTGATGACGTATAACGTTATATACTATTAAGTACTAACGTATAACGTTATTTACTATTACGCAATGACGTATAACGTTATATACTATTACGCAATGACGTATAACGCTATATACTATTACGTACTAACGTATAACGTTATAAACTAATACGTAATGACGAATAACGTTATATAGTATTACGTACTAACGTATAACGTTATAAACTAATACGTACTAACGTATAACGTTATATACTTTTACGTGCTAACGTATAACGTTATATACTATTTCGTGCTAACGTGTAACGTTATATACTATTACGTAATGACGTATAACGCTATATACTATTACGTACTAACGTGTAACGTTATATAGTATTACGTACTAACGTATAACGTTACACACTATTACGTAAAGACGTATAACGTTATATACTAATACGTAATAACGTATAACGTTATAAACTAATACGTAATGACGAATAACGTTATATACTATTACGTACTAACGTATAAAGTTATAAACTAATACGTAATGACGTATAACGTTATAAACTAATACGTAATGACGAGTAACGTTATATACTATTACGTACTAACGTATAACGTTATAAACTAATACGTACTAACGTATAACGTTATACACCATTACGTAAAGACGTATAACGTTATATACTAATACGTAATAACGTATAACGTTGTATACTATTACGCACTAACGTATAACGTTATAAACTAATACGTACTAACGTATAACGTTATATACTATTACGTGCTAACGTATAACGTTATAAACTAATACGTACTAACGTATAACGTTATAACCTAATACGTACTAATGTGTAACGTTATATAGTATTACCTGATGACGTTTAACGTTGTATACTATTACGTAATAACGTGTAACGTAATATAGTATTACCTGATGACGTATAACGTTATATACTATTAAGTACTAACGTATAACGTTATTTACTATTACGCAATGACGTATAACGTTATATACTATTACGCAATGACGTATAACGCTATATACTATTACGTACTAACGTATAACGTTATAAACTAACACGTAATGACGAATAACGTTATATAGTATTACGTACTAACGTATAACGTTATAAACTAATACGTACTAACGTATAACGTTATTGAGTATTACCTTATAGCGTATAACGTTATATACTAATACGTAATAACGTAAAACGATATATACTATTACGTAATAACGTATAACGTTATATACTATTACGTAATGACGTATAACGTTATACACTATTACGTAAAGACGTATAACGTTATATACTAATACGTAATAACGTATAACGTTGTATACTATTACGTACTAACGTATAACGTTATATACTATTACGTAATGACGTATAACGTTATATACTAATACGTAATGACGTATATCGTTATATACTATTACGAACTAACGTATAACGTTATAAACTAATACGTAATGAAGAATAACGTTATATACTATTACGTACTAACGTATAACGTTATATACTATTACGCAATGACGTATAACGTTATATACTATTACGCACTAACGTATAACGTTATAAACTAATACGTACTAACGTATAACGTTACATACTATTACGTGCTAACGTATAACGTTATATACTATTTCGTGCTAACGTGTAACGTTATATACTATTACGTAATGACGTATAACGTTATAAACTAATACGTAATGACGAGTAACGTTATACACTATTACGTACTAACGTATAACGTTATAAACTAATACGTACTAACGTATAACGTTATAAACTAATACGTACTAATGTGTAACGTTATATAGTATTACCTGATGACGTATAACGTTGTATACTCTTACGTAATAACGTGTAACGTAATATAGTATTACCTGATGAAGTATAACGTTATATACTATTACGTACTAACGTATAACGTTATATACTATTATGCAATGACGTATAACGTTATATACTATTACGCAATGACGTATAACGCTATATACTATTACGTACTAACGTGTAACGTTATATAGTATTACGTACTAACGTATAACGTTATACACTATTACGTAAAGACGTATAACGTTATATACTAATACGTAATAACGTATAACGTTATATACTATTACGTACTAACGTATAACGTTATATATTATTACGTAATGACGTATAACGCTATACACTATTACGTACTAACGTATAACGTTATAAACTAATACGTACTAACGAATAACGTTATATACTATTACGTACTAACGTATAATGTTATAAACTAATACGTAATGACGTATAACGTTATAAACTAATACGTAATGACGAATAACGTTATGTACTATTACGTTCTAACGTAAAACGTTATAAACTAATACGTACTAACGTATAACGTTATTGAGTATTACCTTATAGCGTATAACGTTATATACTAATACGCAATAACGTAAAACGTTATATACTATTACGTAATAACGTATAACGTTATAAACTAATACGTAATGACGTATAACGTTATAAACTAATACGTAATGACGAATAACGTTATGTACTATTACGTACTAACGTAAAACGTAATAAACTAATACGTACTAACGTATAACGTTATTGAGTATTACCTTATAGCGTATAACGTTATAAACTAATACGTACTAACGTATAACGTTATACACCATTACGTAAAGACGTATAACGTTATATACTAATACGTAACAACGTATAACGTTGTATACTATTACGTACTAACGTATAACGTTATATACTATTACGTAATAACGTATAACGCTATATACTATTACGTACTGACGTATAACGTTATAAACTAATACGTAATGACGTATAACGTTATATAATATTACGCAATGACGTATAACGCTATATACTATTACGTACTAACGTATAACGTTATAAACTAATACGTGATGACGTATAACGTTATATACTATTACGTACTAACGTATAACGTTATAAACTAATACGTACTAACGAATAACGTTATATACTATTTCGTGCTAACGTGTAACGTTATATACTATTACGTAATGACGTATAACGCTATATACTATTACGTACTAACGTGTAACGTTATATAGTATTACGTACTAACGTATAACGTTACACACTATTACGTAAAGACGTATAACGTTATATACTAATACGTAATAACGTATAACGTATAACGTTATATATTATTACGTAATGACGTATAACGCTATATACTATTACGTACTAACGTATAACGTTATAAACTAATACGTAATGACGAATACCGTTATATACTATTACGTACTAACGTATAACGTTATATACTATTACGCAATGACGTATAACGTTATATACTATAACGCAATGACGTATAACGCTATATACTATTACGTACTAACGTATAACGTTATAAACTATTACGCAATGACGTATAACGTTATATACTATTACGCAATGACGTATAACGCTATATACTATTACGTACTAACGTATAACGTTATAAACTAATACGTAATGACGTATAACGTTATATACTATTACGTACTAACGTATAAAGTTATAAACTAATACGTACTAACGAATAACGTTATATACTATTACGTACTAACGTATAATGTTATAAACTAATACGTAATGACGTATAACGTTATATACTATTACGTACTAACGTATAACGTTATATACTATTACGTACTAACGTATAATGTTATATACTATTACGTACTAACGTATAACGTTATATACTAATACGTAATGACGTATAACGTTATAAACAAATACGTAATGACGAATAACGGTATGTACTATTACGTACTAACGCATAACGTTATAAACTAATACGTACTAACGTATAACGTTATTGAGTATTACCTTATAGCGTATAACGTTATATACTAATACCTAATAACGTAAAACGTTATATACTATTACGTAATAACGTATAACGTTATATACTATTACGTAATGACGTATAACGTTATACACTATTACGTAAAGACGTATAACGTTATATACTAATACGTAATAACGTATAACGTTGTATACTATTACGTACTAACGTATAACGTTATATACTATTACGTAATGACGTATAACGTTATATACTATTACGTAATGACATATAACGTTATACACTATTACGTAAAGACGTATAACGTTATATACTAATACGTAATAACGTATAACGTTATATACTATTACGTAATGACGTATAACGCTATATACTATTACGTACTAACGTGTAACGTTATATAGTATTACGTACTAACGTATAACGTTATACACTATTACGTAAAGACGTATAACGTTATATACTAATATGTAATAACGTATAACGTTATATATTATTACGTACTAACGTATAACGTTATATATTATTACGTAATGACGTATAACGCTATATACTATTACGTACTAACGTATAACGTTATAAACTAATACGTACTAACGAATAACGATATATACTATTACGTACTAACGTATAATGTTATAAACTAATACGTAATGACGTATAACGTTATAAACTAATACGTAATGACGAATAACGTTATGTACTATTACGTACTAACGTAAAACGTTATAAACTAATACGTACTAACGTATAACGTTATTGAGTATTACCTTATAGCGTATAACGTTATAAACTAATACGTACTAACGTATAACGTTATATACTATTACGTAATAACGTATAACGTTATAAACTAATACGTAATGACGTATAACGTTATAAACTAATACGTAATGACGAATAACGTTATGTACTATTACGTACTAACGTAAAACGTTATAAACTAATACGTACTAACGTATAACGTTATTGAGTATTACCTTATAGCGTATAACGTTATAAACTAATACGTACTAACGTATAACGTTATAGACCATTACGTAAAGACGTATAACGTTATATACTAATACGTAACAACGTATAACGTTGTATACTATTACGTACTAACGTATAACGTTATATACTATTACGTAATGACGTATAACGCTATATACTATTACGTACTGACGTATAACGTTATAAACTAATACGTAATGACGTATAACGTTATATACTATTACGCAATGACGTATAACGCTATATACTATTACGTACTAACGTATAACGTTATAAACTAATACGTAATGACGTATAACGTTATATACTATTACGTACTAACGTATAACGTTATAAACTAATACGTACTAACGAATAAAGTTATATACTATTTCGTGCTAACGTGTAACGTTATATACTATTACGTAATGACGTATAACGCTATATACTATTACGTACTAACGTGTAACGTTATATAGTATTACGTACTAACGTATAACGTTACACACTATTACGTAAAGACGTATAACGTTATATACTAATACGTAATGACGTATAACGTTATAAACAAATACGTAATGACGAATAACGGTATGTATTATTACGTACTAACGTATAACGTTATATACTATTACGTAACGACGTATAACGCTATATACTATTACGTACTGACGTATAACGTTATAAACTAATACGTAATGACGTATAACGTTATATACTATTACGCAATGACGTATAACGCTATATACTATTACGTACTAACGTATAACGTTATAAACTAATACGTAATGACGTATAACGTTATATACTATTACGTACTAACGTATAAAGTTATAAACTAATACGTACTAACGAATAACGTTATATACTATTACGTACTAACGTATAATGTTATAAACTAATACGTAATGACGTATAACGTTATATACTATTACGTACTAACGTATAACGTTGTATACTATTACGTACTAACGTATAATGTTATATACTATTACGTACTAACGTATAACGTTATATACTAATACGTAATGACGTATAACGTTATAAACAAATACGTAATGACGAATAACGGTATGTATTATTACGTACTAACGTATAACGTTATAAACTAATACGTACTAACGTATAACGTTATTGAGTATTACCTTATAGCGTATAACGTTATATACTAATACGTAATAACGTAAAACGTTATATACTATTACGTGATAACGTATAACGTTATATACTATTACGTAATGACGTATAACGTTATACACTATTACGTAAAGACGTATAACGTTATATACTAATACTAATAACGTATAACGTTGTATACTATTACGTACTAACGTATAACGTTATATACTATTACGTAATGACGTATAACGTTATATACTATTACGTAATGACATATAACGTTATACACTATTACGTAAAGACGTATAACGTTATATACTAATACGTAATAACGTATAACGTTATATACTATTACGTAATGACGTATAACGCTATATACTATTACGTACTAACGTGTAACGTTATATAGTATTACGTACTAACGTATAACGTTATACACTATTACGTAAAGACGTATAACGTTATATACTAATACGTAATAACGTATAACGTTATATATTATTACGTACTAACGTATAACGTTATATATTATTACGTAATGACGTATAACGCTATATACTATTACGTACTCACGTATAACGTTATAAACTAATACGTACTAACGAATAACGATATATACTATTACGTAATGACGTATAACGCTATATACTATTACGTACTGACGTATAACGTTATAAGCTAATACGTAATGACGTATAACGTTATATACTATTACGCAATGACGTATAACGCTATATACTATTACGTACTAACGTATAACGTTATAAACTAATACGTAATGACGTATAACGTTATATACTATTACGTACTAACGTATAACGTTATAAACTAATACGTACTAACGAATAAAGTTATATACTATTTCGTGCTAACGTGTAACGTTATAAACTAATACGTAATGACGTATAACGTTATAAACTAATACGTAATGACGAATAACGTTATGTACTATTACGTACTAACGTAAAACGTTATAAACTAATACGTACTAACGTATAACGTTATTGAGTATTACCTTATAGCGTATAACGTTATAAACTAATACGTACTAACGTATAACGTTATATACTATTACGTAATAACGTATAACGTTATAAACTAATACGTAATGACGTATAACGTTATAAACTAATACGTAATGACGAATAACGTTATGTACTATTACGTACTAACGTAAAACGTTATAAACTAATACGTACTAACGTATAACGTTATTGAGTATTACCTTATAGCGTATAACGTTATAAACTAATACGTACTAACGTATAACGTTATAGACCATTACGTAAAGACGTATAACGTTATATACTAATACGTAACAACGTATAACGTTGTATACTATTACGTACTAACGTATAACGTTATATACTATTACGTAATGACGTATAACGCTATATACTATTACGTACTGACGTATAACGTTATAAACTAATACGTAATGACGTATAACGTTATATACTATTACGCAATGACGTATAACGCTATATACTATTACGTACTAACGTATAACTTTATAAACTAATACGTAATGACGTATAACGTTATATACTATTACGTACTAACGTATAACGTTATAAACTAATACGTACTAACGAATAAAGTTATATACTATTTCGTGCTAACGTGTAACGTTATATACTATTACGTAATGACGTATAACGCTATATACTATTACGTACTAACGTGTAACGTTATATAGTATTACGTACTAACGTATAACGTTACACACTATTACGTAAAGACGTATAACGTTATATACTAATACGTAATAACGTATAACGTATAACGTTATATATTATTACGTAATGACGTATAACGCTATATACTATTACGTACTAACGAATAACGTTATAAACTAATACGTAATGACGAATACCGTTATATACTATTACGTACTAACGTATAACGTTATATACTATTACGCAATGACGTATAACGTTATATACTATTACGCAATGACGTATAACGCTATATACTATTACGTACTAACGTATAACGTTATAAACTATTACGCAATGACGTATAACGTAATATACTATTACGCAATGACGTATAACGCTATATACTATTACGTACTAACGTATAACGTTATAAACTAATACGTAATGACGTATAACGTTATATACTATTACGTACTAACGTATAAAGTTATAAACTAATACGTACTAACGAATAACGTTATATACTATTACGTACTAACGTATAATGTTATAAACTAATACGTAATGACGTATAACGTTATATACTATTACGTACTAACGTATAACGTTGTATACTATTACGTACTAACGTATAATGTTATATACTATTACGTACTAACGTATAACGTTATATACTAATACGTAATGACGTATAACGTTATAAACAAATACGTAATGACGAATAACGGTATGTATTATTACGTACTAACGTATAACGTTATAAACTAATACGTACTAACGTATAACGTTATTGAGTATTACCTTATAGCGTATAACGTTATATACTAATACGTAATAACGTAAAACGTTATATACTATTACGTGATAACGTATAACGTTATATACTATTACGTAATGACGTATAACGTTATACACTATTACGTAAAGACGTATAACGTTATATACTAATACGTAATAACGTATAACGTTGTATACTATTACGTACTAACGTATAACGTTATATACTATTACGTAATGACGTATAACGTTATATACTATTACGTAATGACATATAACGTTATACACTATTACGTAAAGACGTATAACGTTATATACTAATACGTAATAACGTATAACGTTATATACTATTACGTAATGACGTATAACGCTATATACTATTACGTACTAACGTGTAACGTTATATAGTATTACGTACTAACGTATAACGTTATACACTATTACGTAAAGACGTATAACGTTATATACTAATACGTAATAACGTAAAACGTTATATACTATTACGTGATAACGTATAACGTTATATACTATTACGTAATGACGTATAACGTTATACACTATTACGTAAAGACGTATAACGTTATATACTAATACGTAATAACGTATAACGTTGTATACTATTACGTACTAACGTATAACGTTATATACTATTACGTAATGACGTATAACGTTGTATACTATTACGTACTAACGTATAACGTTATATACTATTACGTAATGACGTATAACGTTATATACTATTACGTAATGACATATAACGTTATATACTATTACGTACTAACGTATAATGTTATAAACTAATACGTAATGACGTATAACGTTATATACTATTACGTACTAACGTATAACGTTGTATACTATTACGTACTAACGTATAATGTTATATACTATTACGTACTAACGTATAACGTTATATACTAATACGTAATGACGTATAACGTTATAAACAAATACGTAATGACGAATAACGGTATGTATTATTACGTACTAACGTATAACGTTATAAACTAATACGTACTAACGTATAACGTTATTGAGTATTACCTTATAGCGTATAACGTTATATACTAATACGTAATAACGTAAAACGTTATATACTATTACGTAATGACGTATAACGCTATATACTATTACGTACTAACGAATAACGTTATAAACTAATACGTAATGACGTATAACGTTATATACTATTACGCAATGACGTATAACGCTATATACTATTACGTACTAACGTATAACGTTATAAACTAATACGTAATGACGTATAACGTTATATACTATTACGTACTAACGTATAACGTTATAAACTAATACGTACTAACGAATAAAGTTATATACTATTTCGTGCTAACGTGTAACGTTATAAACTAATACGTAATGACGTATAACGTTATAAACTAATACGTAATGACGAATAACGTTATGTACTATTACGTACTAACGTAAAACGTTATAAACTAATACGTACTAACGTATAACGTTATTGAGTATTACCTTATAGCGTATAACGTTATAAACTAATACGTACTAACGTATAACGTTATAGACCATTACGTAAAGACGTATAACGTTATATACTAATACGTAACAACGTATAACGTTGTATACTATTACGTACTAACGTATAACGTTATAAACTATTACGCAATGACGTATAACGTAATATACTATTACGCAATGACGTATAACGCTATATACTATTACGTACTAACGTATAACGTTATAAACTAATACGTAATGACGTATAACGTTATATACTATTACGTACTAACGTATAAAGTTATAAACTAATACGTACTAACGAATAACGTTATATACTATTACGTACTAACGTATAATGTTATAAACTAATACGTAATGACGTATAACGTTATATACTATTACGTACTAACGTATAACGTTATATACTATTACGTACTAACGTATAATGTTATATACGATTACGTACTAACGTATAACGTTATATACTAATACGTAATGACGTATAACGTTATAAACAAATACGTAATGACGAATAACGGTATGTATTATTACGTACTAACGTATAACGTTATAAACTAATACGTACTAACGAATAACGATATATACTATTACGTAATGACGTATAACGCTATATACTATTACGTACTGACGTATAACGTTATAAACTAATACGTAATGACGTATAACGTTATATACTATTACGCAATGACGTATAACGCTATATACTATTACGTACTAACGTATAACGTTATAAACTAATACGTAATGACGTATAACGTTATATACTATTACGTACTAACGTATAACGTTATAAACTAATACGTACTAACGAATAAAGTTATATACTATTTCGTGCTAACGTGTAACGTTATATACTATTACGTAATGACGTATAACGCTATATACTATTACGTACTAACGTGTAACGTTATATAGTATTACGTACTAACGTATAACGTTACACACTATTACGTAAAGACGTATAACGTTATAATACTAATACGTAATAACGTATAACGTTATATATTATTACGTACTAACGTATAACGTTATATATTATTACGTAATGACGTATAACGCTATATACTATTACGTACTAACGTATAACGTTATAAACTAATACGTACTAACGAATAACGATATATACTATTACGTAATGACGTATAACGCTATATACTATTACGTACTGACGTATAACGTTATAAACTAATACGTAATGACGTATAACGTTATATACTATTACGCAATGACGTATAACGCTATATACTATTACGTACTAACGAATAACGTTATAAACTAATACGTACTAACGAATAACGATATATACTATTACGTAATGACGTATAACGCTATATACTATTACGTACTGACGTATAACGTTATAAACTAATACGTAATGACGTATAACGTTATATACTATTACGCAATGACGTATAACGCTATATACTATTACGTACTAACGTATAACGTTATAAACTATTACGCAATGACGTATAACGTAATATACTATTACGCAATGACGTATAACGCTATATACTATTACGTACTAACGTATAACGTTATAAACTAATACGTAATGACGTATAACGTTATATACTATTACGTACTAACGTATAAAGTTATAAACTAATACGTACTAACGAATAACGTTATATACTATTACGTACTAACGTATAATGTTATAAACTAATACGTAATGACGTATAACGTTATATACTATTACGTACTAACGTATAACGTTATATACTATTACGTACTAACGTATAATGTTATATACTATTACGTACTAACGTATAACGTTATATACTAATACGTAATGACGTATAACGTTATAAACAAATACGTAATGACGAATAACGGTATGTACTATTACGTACTAACGTATAACGTTATAAACTAATACGTACTAACGTATAACGTTATTGAGTATTACCTTATAGCGTATAACGTTATATACTAATACGTAATAACGTAAAACGTTATATACTATTACGTACTAACGTATAATGTTATAAACTAATACGTAATGACGTATAACGTTATATACTATTACGTACTAACGTATAACGTTATATACTATTACGTACTAACGTATAATGTTATATACTATTACGTACTAACGTATAACGTTATAAACTAATACGTACTAACGTATAACGTTATATACTATTACGTGCTAACGTATAACGTTACATACTATTTCGTGCTAACGTGTAACGTTATATACTATTACGTAATGACGTATAACGCTATATACTATTACGTACTAACGTGTAACGTTATATAGTATTACGTACTAACGTATAACGTTACACACTATTACGTAAAGACGTATAACGTTATATACTAATACGTAATAACGTATAACGTATAACGTTATATATTATTACGTAATGACGTATAACGCTATATACTATTACGTACTAACGTATAACGTTATAAACTAATACGTAATGACGAATACCGTTATATACTATTACGTACTAACGTATAACGTTATATACTATTACGCAATGACGTATAACGTTATATACTATTACGCAATGACGTATAACGCTATATACTATTACGTACTAACGTATAACGTTATAAACTATTACGCAATGACGTATAACGTAATATACTATTACGCAATGACGTATAACGCTATATACTATTACGTACTAACGTATAACGTTATAAACTAATACGTAATGACGTATAACGTTATATACTATTACGTACTAACGTATAAAGTTATAAACTAATACGTACTAACGAATAACGTTATATACTATTACGTACTAACGTATAATGTTATAAACTAATACGTAATGACGTATAAAATTATATACACTATTACGTACTAACGTATAACGTTATATACTATTACGTACTAACGTATAATGTTATATACTATTACGTACTAACGTATAACGTTATATACTAATACGTAATGACGTATAACGTTATAAACAAATACGTAATGACGAATAACGGTATGTATTATTACGTACTAACGTATAACGTTATAAACTAATACGTACTAACGTATAACGTTATTGAGTATTACCTTATAGCGTATAACGTTATATACTAATACGTAATAACGTAAAACGTTATATACTATTACGTAATAACGTATAACGTTATATACTATTACGTAATGACGTATAACGTTATGCACTATTACGTAAAGACGTATAACGTTATATACTAATACGTAATAACGTATAACGTTGTATACTATTACGTACTAACGTATAACGTTATATACTATTACGTAATGACGTATAACGTTATATACTATTACGTAATGACATATAACGTTATACACTATTACGTAAAGACGTATAACGTTATATACTAATACGTAATAACGTATAACGTTATATACTATTACGTAATGACGTATAACGCTATATACTATTACGTACTAACGTGTAACGTTATATAGTATTACGTACTAACGTATAACGTTATACACTATTACGTAAAGACGTATAACGTTATATACTAATACGTAATAACGTATAACGTTTTATATTATTACGTACTAACGTATAACGTTATATATTATTACGTAATGACGTATAACGCTATATACTATTACGTACTAACGTATAACGTTATAAACTAATACGTACTAACGAATAACGATATATACTATTACGTAATGACGTATAACGCTATATACTATTACGTACTGACGTATAACGTTATAAACTAATACGTAATGACGTATAACGTTATATACTATTACGCAATGACGTATAACGCTATATACTATTACGTACTAACGTATAACGTTATAAACTAATACGTAATGACGTATAACGTTATATACTATTACGTACTAACGTATAACGTTATAAACTAATACGTACTAACGAATAAAGTTATATACTATTTCGTGCTAACGTGTAACGTTATATACTATTACGTAATGACGTATAACGCTATATACTATTACGTACTAACGTGTAACGTTATATAGTATTACGTACTAACGTATAACGTTACACACTATTACGTAAAGACGTATAACGTTATAATACTAATACGTAATAACGTATAACGTATAACGTTATATATTATTACGTAATGACGTATAACGCTATATACTATTACGTACTAACGTATAACGTTATAAACTAATACGTAATGACGAATACCGTTATATACTATTACGTACTAACGTATAACGTTATATACTATTACGCAATGACGTATAACGTTATATACTATTACGCAATGACGTATAACGCTATATACTATTACGTACTAACGTATAACGTTATAAACTATTACGCAATGACGTATAACGTAATATACTATTACGCAATGACGTATAACGCTATATACTATTACGTACTAACGTATAACGTTATAAACTAATACGTAATGACGTATAACGTTATATACTATTACGTACTAACGTATAAAGTTATAAACTAATACGTACTAACGAATAACGTTATATACTATTACGTACTAACGTATAATGTTATAAACTAATACGTAATGACGTATAACGTTATATACTATTACGTACTAACGTATAACGTTATATACTATTACGTACTAACGTATAATGTTATATACTATTACGTACTAACGTATAACGTTATATACTAATACGTAATGACGTATAACGTTATAAACAAATACGTAATGACGAATAACGGTATGTACTATTACGTACTAACGTATAACGTTATAAACTAATACGTACTAACGTATAACGTTATTGAGTATTACTTTATAGCGTATAACGTTATATACTAATACGTAATAACGTAAAACGTTATATACTATTACGTAATAACGTATAACGTTATATACTATTACGTAATGACGTAGAACGTTATACACTATTACGTAAAGACGTATAACGTTATATACTAATACGTAATAACGTATAACGTTGTATACTATTACGTACTAACGTATAACGTTATATACTATTACGTAATGACGTATAACGTTATATACTATTACGTAATGAAGTATAACGTTATACACTATTACGTAAAGACGTATAACGTTATATACTAATACGTAATAACGTATAACGTTATATACTATTACGTACTAACGTATAACGTTATATACTATTACGTACTAATGTATAATGTTATATACTATTACGTACTAACGCATAACGTTATATACTAATACGTACTAACGTATAACGTTATTGAGTATTACCTTATAGCGTATAACGTTATATACTGATACGTAATAACGTAAAACGTTATATACTATTACGTAATAACGTATAACGTTATAAACTAATACGTAATGACGTATAACGGTATGTACTATTACGTACTAACGTATAACGTTATAAACTAATACGTACTAACGTATAACGTTATTGAGTATTACCTTATAGCGTATAACGTTATATACTAATACGTAATAACGTATAACGTTATATATTATTACGTACTAACGTATAACGTTATATATTATTACGTAATGACGTATAACGCTATATACTAGTACGTACTAACGTATAACGTTATATACTAATACGTAATAACGTATAACGTTGTATACTATTACGTACTAACGTATAACGTTATATACCATTACGTACTAACGTATAACGTTATATACTATTACGTACTAACGTATAACGTTATATACTATTACGTACTAATGTATAATGTTATATACTATTACGTACTAACGTATAACGTTATATACTAATACGTAATGACGTATAACGTTATAAACTAATACGTAATGACGAATAACGTTATGTACTATTACGTACTAACGTATAACGTTATAAACTAGTACGTACTAACGTTTAACGTTATTGAGTATTACCTTATAGCGTATAACGTTATATACTAATAAGTAATAACGTAAAACGTTATATACTATTACGTAATAACGTATAACGTTATATACTAATAAGTAGTGACGTATATCGTTATATACTATTACGTACTAACGTATAACGTTATAAACTAATACGTAATGACGTATAACGCTATATACTATTACGTAATAACGTATAACGTTATAAACTAATACGTAATGACGAATAACGTTATATACTATTACGTACTAACGTATAACGTTATAAACTAATACGTAATGACGTATAACGTTATAAACTAATACGTAATGACGACTAACGTTATATACTATTACGTACTAACGTATAACGTTATAAACTAATACGTACTAACGTATAACGTTGTATACTATTACGTACTAACGTATAACGTTATATAATAATACGGAATAACGTATAACGTTGTATACTATTACGTACAAATGTATAACGTTATATACTATTACGTAATGACGTATAACGCTATATACTATTACGTACTAACGTATAACGTTATAAACTAATACGTAATGACGAATAACGTTATATAGTATTACGTACTAACGTATAACGTTATATACTATTACGTAAAGACGTATAACGTTATATACTAATACGTTATAACGTACAACGTTATATCATATTACGTGCTAACGTATAACGTTATATACTATTACGTACTAACGTGTAACGTTATAAACTAATACGTAATGACGTATAACGTTATATACTATTACGTACTAACGTACAACGTTATATACTATTACGTAATGACGTATAACGCTATATACTTTACGTACTAACGTATAACGTTATAAACTAATACGTAATGACGAATAACGTTATATACTATTACGTACTAACGTATAACGTTATATACTATTACGCAATGACGTATAACGTTATATACTATTACGCACTAACGTATAACGTTATAAACTAATACGAACTAACGTATAACATTATATACTATTACGTGCTAACGTATAACGTTATATACTATTTCGTGCTAATGTGTAACGTTATATACTATTACGTAATGACGTATAACGCTATATACTATTACGTACTAACGTGTAACGTTATATAGTATTACGTACTAACGTATAACGTTACACACTATTACGTAAAGACGTATAACGTTATATACTAATACGTAATAACGTATAACGTTATAAACTAATACGTAATGACGAATACCGTTATATACTATTACGTACTAACGTATAACGTTATATACTATTACGCAATGACGTATAACGTTATATACTATTACGCAATGACGTATAACGCTATATACTATTACGTACTAACGTATAACGTTATAAACTATTACGCAATGACGTATAACGTAATATACTATTACGCAATGACGTATAACGCTATATACTATTACGTACTAACGTATAACGTTATAAACTAATACGTAATGACGTATAACGTTATATACTATTACGTACTAACGTATAAAGTTATAAACTAATACGTACTAACGTATAACGTTATAAACTAATACATAATAACGTATAACGTTATATACTATTACGTACTAACGTATAACGTTATATATTATTACGTAATGACGTATAACGCTATATACTATTACGTACTAACGTATAACGTTATAAACTAATACGTAATGACGAATAACGTTATATACTATTACGTACTAACGTATAACGTTATATACTATTACGCAATGACGTATAACGTTATATACTATTACGCACGACGTATAACGCTATATCCTATTACGTACTAACGTATAACGTTATAAACTATTACGCAATGACGTATAACGTTATATACTATTACGCAATGACGTACAACGCTATATACTATTACGTACTAACGTATAACGTTATAAACTAATACGTACTAACGAATAACGATATATACTATTACGTAATGACGTATAACGCTATATACTATTACGTACTGACGTATAACGTTATAAACTAATACGTAATGACGTATAACGTTATATACTATTACGCAATGACGTATAACGCTATATACTATTACGTACTAACGTATAACGTTATAAACTAATACGTAATGACGTATAACGTTATATACTATTACGTACTAACGTATAACGTTATAAACTAATACGTACTAACGAATAAAGTTATATACTATTTCGTGCTAACGTGTAACGTTATATACTATTACGTAATGACGTATAACGCTATATACTATTACGTACTAACGTGTAACGTTATATAGTATTACGTACTAACGTATAACGTTACACACTATTACGTAAAGACGTATAACGTTATATTACTAATACGTAATAACGTATAACGTATAACGTTATATATTATTACGTAATGACGTATAACGCTATATACTATTACGTACTAACGTATAACGTTATAAACTAATACGTAATGACGAATACCGTTATATACTATTACGTACTAACGTATAACGTTATATACTATTACGCAATGACGTATAACGTTATATACTATTACGCAATGACGTATAACGCTATATACTATTACGTACTAACGTATAACGTTATAAACTATTACGCAATGACGTATAACGTAATATACTATTACGCAATGACGTATAACGCTATATACTATTACGTACTAACGTATAACGTTATAAACTAATACGTAATGACGTATAACGTTATATACTATTACGTACTAACGTATAAAGTTATAAACTAATACGTACTAACGAATAACGTTATATACTATTACGTACTAACGTATAATGTTATAAACTAATACGTAATGACGTATAACGTTATATACTATTACGTACTAACGTATAACGTTATATACTATTACGTACTAACGTATAATGTTATATACTATTACGTACTAACGTATAACGTTATATACTAATACGTAATGACGTATAACGTTATAAACAAATACGTAATGACGAATAACGGTATGTACTATTACGTACTAACGTATAACGTTATAAACTAATACGTACTAACGTATAACGTTATTGAGTATTACCTTATAGCGTATAACGTTATATACTAATACGTAATAACGTAAAACGTTATATACTATTACGTAATAACGTATAACGTTATATACTATTACGTAATGACGTAGAACGTTATACACTATTACGTAAAGACGTATAACGTTATATACTAATACGTAATAACGTATAACGTTGTATACTATTACGTACTAACGTATAACGTTATATACTATTACGTAATGACGTATAACGTTATATACTATTACGTAATGAAGTATAACGTTATACACTATTACGTAAAGACGTATAACGTTATATACTAATACGTAATAACGTATAACGTTATATACTATTACGTACTAACGTATAACGTTATATACTATTACGTACTAACGTATAATGTTATATACTATTACGTACTAACGTATAACGTTATATACTAATACGTACTAACGTATAACGTTATTGAGTATTACCTTATAGCGTATAACGTTATATACTGATACGTAATAACGTAAAACGTTATATACTATTACGTAATAACGTATAACGTTATAAACTAATACGTAATGACGTATAACGGTATGTACTATTACGTACTAACGTATAACGTTATAAACTAATACGTACTAACGTATAACGTTATTGAGTATTACCTTATAGCGTATAACGTTATATACTAATACGTAATAACGTATAACGTTATATATTATTACGTACTAACGTATAACGTTATATATTATTACGTAATGACGTATAACGCTATATACTAGTACGTACTAACGTATAACGTTATATACTAATACGTAATAACGTATAACGTTGTATACTATTACGTACTAACGTATAACGTTATATACCATTACGTACTAACGTATAACGTTATATACTATTACGTACTAACGTATAACGTTATATACTATTACGTACTAATGTATAATGTTATATACTATTACGTACTAACGTATAACGTTATATACTAATACGTAATGACGTATAACGTTATAAACTAATACGTAATGACGAATAACGTTATATACTATTACGTACTAACGTATAATGTTATAAACTAATACGTAATGACGTATAACGTTATATACTATTACGTACTAACGTATAACGTTATATACTATTACGTACTAACGTATAATGTTATATACTATTACGTACTAACGTATAACGTTATATACTAATACGTAATGACGTATAACGTTATAAACAAATACGTAATGACGAATAACGGTATGTACTATTACGTACTAACGTATAACGTTATAAACTAATACGTACTAACGTATAACGTTATTGAGTATTACCTTATAGCGTATAACGTTATATACTAATACGTAATAACGTAAAACGTTATATACTATTACGTAATAACGTATAACGTTATATACTATTACGTAATGACGTAGAACGTTATACACTATTACGTAAAGACGTATAACGTTATATACTAATACGTAATAACGTATAACGTTGTATACTATTACGTACTAACGTATAACGTTATATACTATTACGTAATGACGTATAACGTTATATACTATTACGTAATGAAGTATAACGTTATACACTATTACGTAAAGACGTATAACGTTATATACCATTACGTACTAACGTATAACGTTATATACTATTACGTACTAACGTATAACGTTATATACTATTACGTACTAATGTATAATGTTATATACTATTACGTACTAACGTATAACGTTATATACTAATACGTAATGACGTATAACGTTATAAACTAATACGTAATGACGAATAACGTTATGTACTATTACGTACTAACGTATAACGTTATAAACTAGTACGTACTAACGTTTAACGTTATTGAGTATTACCTTATAGCGTATAACGTTATATACTAATAAGTAATAACGTAAAACGTTATATACTATTACGTAATAACGTATAACGTTATATACTAATAAGTAGTGACGTATATCGTTATATACTATTACGTACTAACGTATAACGTTATATACTATTACGTAATGACGTATAACGCTATATACTATTACGTAATAACGTATAACGTTATAAACTAATACGTAATGACGAATAACGTTATATACTATTACGTACTAACGTATAACGTTATAAACTAATACGTAATGACGTATAACGTTATAAACTAATACGTAATGACGACTAACGTTATATACTATTACGTACTAACGTATAACGTTATAAACTAATACGTACTAACGTATAACGTTGTATACTATTACGTACTAACGTATAACGTTATATAATAATACGGAATAACGTATAACGTTGTATACTATTACGTACAAATGTATAACGTTATATACTATTACGTAATGACGTATAACGCTATATACTATTACGTACTAACGTATAACGTTATAAACTAATACGTAATGACGAATAACGTTATATAGTATTACGTACTAACGTATAACGTTATATACTATTACGTAAAGACGTATAACGTTATATACTAATACGTAATAACGTACAACGTTATATCATATTACGTGCTAACGTATAACGTTATATACTATTACGTACTAACGTGTAACGTTATAAACTAATACGTAATGACGTATAACGTTATATACTATTACGTACTAACGTACAACGTTATATACTATTACGTAATGACGTATAACGCTATATACTTTACGTACTAACGTATAACGTTATAAACTAATACGTAATGACGAACAACGTTATATACTATTACGTACTAACGTATAACGTTATATACTATTACGCAATGACGTATAACGTTATATACTATTACGCACTAACGTATAACGTTATAAACTAATACGAACTAACGTATAACATTATATACTATTACGTGCTAACGTATAACGTTATATACTATTTCGTGCTAATGTGTAACGTTATATACTATTACGTAATGACGTATAACGCTATATACTATTACGTACTAACGTGTAACGTTATATAGTATTACGTACTAACGTATAACGTTACACACTATTACGTAAAGACGTATAACGTTATATACTAATACGTAATAACGTATAACGTTATAAACTAATACGTAATGACGAATACCGTTATATACTATTACGTACTAACGTATAACGTTATATACTATTACGCAATGACGTATAACGTTATATACTATTACGCAATGACGTATAACGCTATATACTATTACGTACTAACGTATAACGTTATAAACTATTACGCAATGACGTATAACGTAATATACTATTACGCAATGACGTATAACGCTATATACTATTACGTACTAACGTATAACGTTATAAACTAATACGTAATGACGTATAACGTTATATACTATTACGTACTAACGTATAAAGTTATAAACTAATACGTACTAACGTATAACGTTATAAACTAATACATAATAACGTATAACGTTATATACTATTACGTACTAACGTATAACGTTATATATTATTACGTAATGACGTATAACGCTATATACTATTACGTACTAACGTATAACGTTATAAACTAATACGTAATGACGAATAACGTTATATACTATTACGTACTAACGTATAACGTTATATACTATTACGCAATGACGTATAACGTTATATACTATTACGCACGACGTATAACGCTATATCCTATTACGTACTAACGTATAACGTTATAAACTATTACGCAATGACGTATAACGTTATATACTATTACGCAATGACGTACAACGCTATATACTATTACGTACTAACGTATAACGTTATAAACTAATACGTACTAACGAATAACGATATATACTATTACGTAATGACGTATAACGCTATATACTATTACGTACTGACGTATAACGTTATAAACTAATACGTAATGACGTATAACGTTATATACTATTACGCAATGACGTATAACGCTATATACTATTACGTACTAACGTATAACGTTATAAACTAATACGTAATGACGTATAACGTTATATACTATTACGTACTAACGTATAACGTTATAAACTAATACGTACTAACGAATAAAGTTATATACTATTTCGTGCTAACGTGTAACGTTATATACTATTACGTAATGACGTATAACGCTATATACTATTACGTACTAACGTGTAACGTTATATAGTATTACGTACTAACGTATAACGTTACACACTATTACGTAAAGACGTATAACGTTATATTACTAATACGTAATAACGTATAACGTATAACGTTATATATTATTACGTAATGACGTATAACGCTATATACTATTACGTACTAACGTATAACGTTATAAACTAATACGTAATGACGAATACCGTTATATACTATTACGTACTAACGTATAACGTTATATACTATTACGCAATGACGTATAACGTTATATACTATTACGCAATGACGTATAACGCTATATACTATTACGTACTAACGTATAACGTTATAAACTATTACGCAATGACGTATAACGTAATATACTATTACGCAATGACGTATAACGCTATATACTATTACGTACTAACGTATAACGTTATAAACTAATACGTAATGACGTATAACGTTATATACTATTACGTACTAACGTATAAAGTTATAAACTAATACGTACTAACGAATAACGTTATATACTATTACGTACTAACGTATAATGTTATAAACTAATACGTAATGACGTATAACGTTATATACTATTACGTACTAACGTATAACGTTATATACTATTACGTACTAACGTATAATGTTATATACTATTACGTACTAACGTATAACGTTATATACTAATACGTAATGACGTATAACGTTATAAACAAATACGTAATGACGAATAACGGTATGTACTATTACGTACTAACGTATAACGTTATAAACTAATACGTACTAACGTATAACGTTATTGAGTATTACCTTATAGCGTATAACGTTATATACTAATACGTAATAACGTAAAACGTTATATACTATTACGTAATAACGTATAACGTTATATACTATTACGTAATGACGTAGAACGTTATACACTATTACGTAAAGACGTATAACGTTATATACTAATACGTAATAACGTATAACGTTGTATACTATTACGTACTAACGTATAACGTTATATACTATTACGTAATGACGTATAACGTTATATACTATTACGTAATGAAGTATAACGTTATACACTATTACGTAAAGACGTATAACGTTATATACTAATACGTAATAACGTATAACGTTATATACTATTACGTACTAACGTATAACGTTATATACTATTACGTACTAATGTATAATGTTATATACTATTACGTACTAACGTATAACGTTATATACTAATACGTACTAACGTATAACGTTATTGAGTATTACCTTATAGCGTATAACGTTATATACTGATACGTAATAACGTAAAACGTTATATACTATTACGTAATAACGTATAACGTTATAAACTAATACGTAATGACGTATAACGGTATGTACTATTACGTACTAACGTATAACGTTATAAACTAATACGTACTAACGTATAACGTTATTGAGTATTACCTTATAGCGTATAACGTTATATACTAATACGTAATAACGTATAACGTTATATATTATTACGTACTAACGTATAACGTTATATATTATTACGTAATGACGTATAACGCTATATACTAGTACGTACTAACGTATAACGTTATATACTAATACGTAATAACGTATAACGTTGTATACTATTACGTACTAACGTATAACGTTATATACCATTACGTACTAACGTATAACGTTATATACTATTACGTACTAACGTATAACGTTATATACTATTACGTACTAATGTATAATGTTATATACTATTACGTACTAACGTATAACGTTATATACTAATACGTAATGACGTATAACGTTATAAACTAATACGTAATGACGAATAACGTTATATACTATTACGTACTAACGTATAATGTTATAAACTAATACGTAATGACGTATAACGTTATATACTATTACGTACTAACGTATAACGTTATATACTATTACGTACTAACGTATAATGTTATATACTATTACGTACTAACGTATAACGTTATATACTAATACGTAATGACGTATAACGTTATAAACAAATACGTAATGACGAATAACGGTATGTACTATTACGTACTAACGTATAACGTTATAAACTAATACGTACTAACGTATAACGTTATTGAGTATTACCTTATAGCGTATAACGTTATATACTAATACGTAATAACGTAAAACGTTATATACTATTACGTAATAACGTATAACGTTATATACTATTACGTAATGACGTAGAACGTTATACACTATTACGTAAAGACGTATAACGTTATATACTAATACGTAATAACGTATAACGTTGTATACTATTACGTACTAACGTATAACGTTATATACTATTACGTAATGACGTATAACGTTATATACTATTACGTAATGAAGTATAACGTTATACACTATTACGTAAAGACGTATAACGTTATATACTAATACGTAATAACGTATAACGTTATATACTATTACGTACTAACGTATAACGTTATATACTATTACGTACTAATGTATAATGTTATATACTATTACGTACTAACGTATAACGTTATATACTAATACGTACTAACGTATAACGTTATTGAGTATTACCTTATAGCGTATAACGTTATATACTGATACGTAATAACGTAAAACGTTATATACTATTACGTAATAACGTATAACGTTATAAACTAATACGTAATGACGTATAACGGTATGTACTATTACGTACTAACGTATAACGTTATAAACTAATACGTACTAACGTATAACGTTATTGAGTATTACCTTATAGCGTATAACGTTATATACTAATACGTAATAACGTATAACGTTATATATTATTACGTACTAACGTATAACGTTATATATTATTACGTAATGACGTATAACGCTATATACTAGTACGTACTAACGTATAACGTTATATACTAATACGTAATAACGTATAACGTTGTATACTATTACGTACTAACGTATAACGTTATATACCATTACGTACTAACGTATAACGTTATATACTATTACGTACTAACGTATAACGTTATATACTATTACGTACTAATGTATAATGTTATATACTATTACGTACTAACGTATAACGTTATATACTAATACGTAATGACGTATAACGTTATAAACTAATACGTAATGACGAATAACGTTATGTACTATTACGTACTAACGTATAACGTTATAAACTAGTACGTACTAACGTTTAACGTTATTGAGTATTACCTTATAGCGTATAACGTTATATACTAATAAGTAATAACGTAAAACGTTATATACTATTACGTAATAACGTATAACGTTATATACTAATACGTAGTGACGTATATCGTTATATACTATTACGTACTAACGTATAACGTTATATACTATTACGTAATGACGTATAACGCTATATACTATTACGTAATAACGTATAACGTTATAAACTAATACGTAATGACGAATAACGTTATATACTATTACGTACTAACGTATAACGTTATAAACTAATACGTAATGACGTATAACGTTATAAACTAATACGTAATGACGACTAACGTTATATACTATTACGTACTAACGTATAACGTTATAAACTAATACGTACTAACGTATAACGTTGTATACTATTACGTACTAACGTATAACGTTATATAATAATACGGAATAACGTATAACGTTGTATACTATTACGTACAAATGTATAACGTTATATACTATTACGTAATGACGTATAACGCTATATACTATTACGTACTAACGTATAACGTTATAAACTAATACGTAATGACGAATAACGTTATATAGTATTACGTACTAACGTATAACGTTATATACTATTACGTAAAGACGTATAACGTTATATACTAATACGTAATAACGTACAACGTTATATCATATTACGTGCTAACGTATAACGTTATATACTATTACGTACTAACGTGTAACGTTATAAACTAATACGTAATGACGTATAACGTTATATACTATTACGTACTAACGTACAACGTTATATACTATTACGTAATGACGTATAACGCTATATACTTTACGTACTAACGTATAACGTTATAAACTAATACGTAATGACGAACAACGTTATATACTATTACGTACTAACGTATAACGTTATATACTATTACGCAATGACGTATAACGTTATATACTATTACGCACTAACGTATAACGTTATAAACTAATACGAACTAACGTATAACATTATATACTATTACGTGCTAACGTATAACGTTATATACTATTTCGTGCTAATGTGTAACGTTATATACTATTACGTAATGACGTATAACGCTATATACTATTACGTACTAACGTGTAACGTTATATAGTATTACGTACTAACGTATAACGTTACACACTATTACGTAAAGACGTATAACGTTATATACTAATACGTAATAACGTATAACGTTATAAACTAATACGTAATGACGAATAACGTTATATACTATTACGTACTAACGTATAACGTTATAAACTAATACGTAATGACGTATAACGTTATAAACTAATACGTAATGACGAGTAACGTTATATACTATTACGTACTAACGTATAACGTTATAAACTAATACGTACTAACGTATAACGTTATACACCATTACGTAAAGACGTATAACGTTATATGCTAATACGTAGTAACGTATAACGTTGTATACTATTACGTACTAACGTATAACGTTATATAGTATTACGTACTAACGTATAACGTTATACACTATTACGTAAAGACGTATAACGTTATATACTAATACATAATAACGTATAACGTTATATACTATTACGTACTAACGTATAACGTTATATATTATTACGTAATGACGTATAACGCTATATACTATTACGTACTAACGTATAACGTTATAAACTAATACGTAATGACGAATAACGTTATATACTATTACGTACTAACGTATAACGTTATATACTATTACGCAATGACGTATAACGTTATATACTATTACGCACGACGTATAACGCTATATCCTATTACGTACTAACGTATAACGTTATAAACTATTACGCAATGACGTATAACGTTATATACTATTACGCAATGACGTACAACGCTATATACTATTACGTACTAACGTATAACGTTATAAACTAATACGTAATAACGTATAACGTTATATACTATTACGTACTAACGTATAACGTTATAAACTAATACGTACTAACGAATAACGTTATATACTATTACGTACTAACGTATAATGTTATAAACTAATACGTAATGACGTATAACGTTATAAACTAATACGTAATGACGAATAACGTTATGTACTATTACGTACTAACGTATAACGTTATAAACTAATACGTACTAACGTATAACGTTATTGAGTATTACCTTATAGCGTATAACGTTATATACTAATACGTAATAACGTAAAACGTTATATACTATTACGCAATGACGTATAACGCTATATACTATTACGTACTAACGTATAACGTTATAAACTATTACGCAATGACGTATAACGTTATATACTATTACGCAATGACGTATAACGTTATATACTATTACGTACTAACGTATAATGTTATAAACTAATACGTAATGACGTATAACGTTATAAACTAATACGTAATGACAAATAACGTTATGTACTATTACGTACTAACGTATAATGTTATAAGCTAATACGTAATGACGTATAACGTTATAAACTAATACGTAATGACGAATAACGTTATGTACTATTACGTACTAACGTAAAACGTTATACTAATACGTTAAACTAATACGTACTAACGTATAACGTTATAAACTAATACGTACTAACGAATAACGTTATATACTAATACGTACTAACGTATAACGTTATTGAGTATTACCTTATAGCGTATAACGTTATATACTAATACGTAATAACGTAAAACGTTATATACTATTACGTAATAACGTATAACGTTATAAACTAGTACGTAATGACGTATAACGTTATAAACTAATACGTAATGACGAATAACGTTATGTACTATTACGTACTAACGTAAAACGTTATAAACTAATACGTACTAACGTATAACGTTATTGAGTATTACCTTATAGCGTATAACGTTATAAACTAATACGTACTAACGTATAACGTTATACACCATTACGTAAAGACGTATAACGTTATATACTATTACGCAATGACGTATAACGCTATATACTATTACGTACTAACGTATAACGTTATAAACTAATACGTAATGACGTATAACGTTATATACTATTACGTACTAACGTATAACGTTGTAAACTAATACGTACTAACGAATAACGTTATATACTATTTCGTACTAACGTGTAACGTTATAAACTAATACGTAATGACGAATAACGGTATATACTATTACGTACTAACGTATAACGTTATATACTATTACGCAATGACGTATAACGTTATATACTATTACGCAATGACGTATAACGCTATATACTATTACGTACTAACGTATAACGTTATAAACTATTACGCAATGACGTATAACGTTATATACTATTACGCAATGACGTATAACGCTATATACTATTACGTACTAACGTATAACGTTATAAACTAATACGTAATGACGTATAACGTTATATACTATTACGTACTAACGTATAAGGTTATAAACTAATACGTACTAGCGAATAACGTTATATACTATTACGTACTAACGTATAATGTTATAAACTAATACGTAATGACGTATAACGTTATATACTATTACGTACTAACGTATAACGTTATATACTATTACGTAATAACGTATAACGTTATATACTAATACGTAATGACGTATAACGTTATAAACTAATACGTAATGACGAATAACGGTATGTACTATTACGTACTAACGTATAACGTTATAAACTAATACGTACTAACGTATAACGTTATTGAGTATTACCTTATAGCGTATAACGTTATATACTAATACGTAATGACGTATAACGTTGTATACTATTACGTACTAACGTATAACGTTATATACTATTACGTAATGACGTATAACGTTATATACTATTACGTAATGACGTATAACGTTATACACTATTACGTAAAGACGTATAACGTTATATACTAATACGTAATAACGTATAACGTTATATACTATTACGTAATGACGTATAACGCTATATACTGTTACGTACTAACGTGTAACGTTATATAGTATTACGTAATAACGTATAACGTTATACACTATTACGTAAAGACGTATAACGTTATATACTAATACGTAATAACGTATAACGTTATATACTATTACGTACTAACGTATAACGTTATATATTATTACGTAATGACGTATAACGCTATATACTATTACGTACTAACGTATAACGTTATAAACTAATACGTACTAACGAATAACGATATATACTATTACGTACTAACGTATAATGTTATAAACTAATACGTAATGACGTATAACGTTATAAACTAATACGTAATGACGAATAACGTTATGTACTATTACGTACTAACGTAAAACGTTATAAACTAATACGTACTAACGTATAACGTTATTGAGTATTACCTTATAGCGTATAACGTTATATACTAATACGTAATAACGTAAAACGTTATATACTATTACGTAATAACGTATAACGTTATAAACTAATACGGAATGACGTATAACGTTATAAACTAATACGTAATGACGAATAACGTTATGTACTATTACGTACTAACGTAAAACGTTATAAACTATTACGTACTAACGTATAACGTTATTGAGTATTACCTTATATCGTATAACGTTATATACTAATACGTAATAACGTAAAACGTTATATACTATTACGTAATAACGTATAACGTTATATACTAATACGTAATAACGTAAAACGTTATATACTATTACGTAATAACGTATAACGTTATATACTATTACGTAATGACGTATAACGTTATACACTATTACGTAGAGACGTATAACGTTATATACTAATACGTAATAACGTAAAACGTTATATACTATTACGTAATAACGTATAACGTTATATACTATTACGTAATGACGTATAACGTTATAAACTAATACGTACTAACGTATAACGTTGTATACTATTACGTACTAACGTATAACGTTATATAGTAATACGTAAAGACGTATAACGTTATATGCTAATACGTAATAACGTATAACGTTGTATACTATTACGTACTAATGTATAACGTTATATAGTATTACGTACTAACGTATAATGTTATACACTATTACGTAAAGACGTATAACGTTATATACTAATACGTAATAACGTATAACGTTATATACTATTACGTACTAACGTATAACGTTATATATTATTACGTAATGACGTATAACGCTATATACTATTACGTACTAACGTATAACGTTATAAACTAATACGTAATGATGAATAACGTTATATACTATTACGTACTAACGTATAACGTTATATAATATTACGCAATGACGTATAACGTTATATACTATTACGCAAGGATGTATAACGCTATATACTATTACGTACTAACGTATAACGTTGTATACTATTACGTACTAACGTATAACGTTATATAATAATACGTAATGACGAATAACGTTATATACTATTACGTACTAACGTATAACGTTATATACTATTACGCAATGACGTATAACGTTATATACTATTACGCACTAACGTATAACGTTATAAACTAATACGTACTAACGTATAACGTTATATAATAATACGGAATAACGTATAACGTTGTATACTATTACGTACAAATGTATAACGTTATATACTATTACGTAATGACGTATAACGCTATATATTATTACGTACTAACGTATAACGTTATAAACTAATACGTAATGACGAATAACGTTATATAGTATTACGTACTAACGTATAACGTTATATACTATTACGTAAAGACGTATAACGTTATAAACTAATACGTAATGACGTATAACGTTATATACTATTACGTACTAACGTACAACGTTATATACTATTACGTAATGACGTATAACGCTATATACTTTACGTACTAACGTATAACGTTATAAACTAATACGTAATGACGAACAACGTTATATACTATTACGTACTAACGTATAACGTTATATACTATTACGCAATGACGTATAACGTTATATACTATTACGCACTAACGTATAACGTTATAAACTAATACGAACTAACGTATAACATTATATACTATTACGTGCTAACGTATAACGTTATATACTATTTCGTGCTAACGTGTAACGTTATATACTATTACGTAATGACGTATAACGCTATATACTATTACGTACTAACGTGTAACGTTATATAGTATTACGTACTAACGTATAACGTTACACACTATTACGTAAAGACGTATAACGTTATATACTAATACGTAATAACGTATAACGTTATAAACTAATACGTACTAACGTATAACGTTATATATTATTACGTAATGACGTATAACGCTATATACTATTACGTACTAACGTATAACGTTATAAACTAATACGTAATGACGAATAACGTTATATACTATTACGTACTAACGTATAACGTTATATACTATTACGCAATGACGTATAACGTTATATACTATTACGCACGACGTATAACGCTATATCCTATTACGTACTAACGTATAACGTTATAAACTATTACGCAATGACGTATAACATTATATATACTATTACGCAATGACGTACAACGCTATATACTATTACGTACTAACGTATAACGTTATAAACTAATACGTAATAACGTATAACGTTATATACTATTACGTACTAACGTATAACGTTATAAACTAATACGTACTAACGAATAACGTTATATACTATTACGTACTAACGTATAATGTTATAAACTAATACGTAATGACGTATAACGTTATAAACTAATACGTAATGACGAATAACGTTATGTACTATTACGTACTAACGTATAACGTTATAAACTAATACGTACTAACGTATAACGTTATTGAGTATTACCTTATAGCGTATAACGTTATATACTAATACGTAATAACGTAAAACGTTATATACTATTACGCAATGACGTATAACGCTATATACTATTACGTACTAACGTATAACGTTATAAACTATTACGCAATGACGTATAACGTTATATACTATTACGCAATGACGTATAACGTTATATACTATTACGTACTAACGTATAACGTTATAAACTAATACGTACTAACGTATAACGTTATAAACTAATACGTACTAACGAATAACGTTATATACTATTACGTACTAACGTATAATGTTATAAACTAATACGTAATGACGTATAACGTTATAAACTAATACGTAATGACGAATAACGTTATGTACTATTACGTACTAACGTATAATGTTATAAACTAATACGTAATGACGTATAACGTTATAAACTAATACGTAATGACGAATAACGTTATGTACTATTACGTACTAACGTAAAACGTTATAAACTAATACGTACTAACGTATAACGTTATAAACTAACACGTACTAACGAATAACGTTATATACTAATACGTACTAACGTATAACGTTATTGAGTATTACCTTATAGCGTATAACGTTATATACTAATACGTAATAACGTAAAACGTTATATACTATTACGTAATAACGTATAACGTTATAAACTAATACGTAATGACGTATAACGTTATAAACTAATACGTAATGACGAATAACGTTATGTACTATTACGTACTAACGTAAAACGTTATAAACTAATACGTACTAACGTATAACGTTATTGAGTATTACCTTATAGCGTATAACGTTATAAACTAATACGTACTAACGTATAACGTTATACACCATTACGTAAAGACGTATAACGTTATATACTATTACGCAATGACGTATAACGCTATATACTATTACGTACTAACGTATAACGTTATAAACTAATACGTAATGACGTATAACGTTATATACTATTACGTACTAACGTATAACGTTATAAACTAATACGTACTAACGAATAACGTTATATACTATTTCGTACTAACGTGTAACGTTATATACTATTACGTAATGACGTATAACGCTATATACTATTACGTACTAACGTGTAACGTTATATAGTATTACGTACTAACGTATAACGTTACACACTATTACGTAAAGACGTATAACGTTATATACTAATACGTAATAACGTATAACGTATAACGTTATATATTATTACGTAATGACGTATAACGCTATATACTATTACGTACTAACGTATAACGTTATATACTATTACGTACTAACGTATAATGTTATATACTATTACGTACTAACGTATAACGTTATATACTAATACGTAATGACATATAACGTTATAAACTAATACGTAATGACGAATAACGGTATGTACTATTACGTACTAACGTATAACGTTATAAACTAATACGTACTAACGTATAACGTTATTGAGTATTACCTTATAGCGTATAACGTTATATACTAATACGTAATAACGTATAACGTTGTATACTATTACGTACTAACGTATAACGTTATATACTATTACGTAATGACGTATAACGTTATATACTATTACGTAATGACGTATAACGTTATACAGTATTACGTAAAGACGTATAACGTTATATACTAATACGTAATAACGTATAACGTTATATACTATTACGTAATGACGTATAACGCTATATACTATTACGTACTAACGTGTAACGTTATATAGTATTACGTAATAACGTATAACGTTATACACTATTACGTAAAGACGTATAACGTTATATACTAATACGTAATAACGTATAACGTTATATACTATTACGTACTAACGTATAACGTTATATATTATTACGTAATGACGTATAACGCTATATACTATTACGTACTAACGTATAACGTTATAAACTAATACGTACTAACGAATAACGATATATACTATTACGTACTAACGTATAATGTTATAAACTAATACGTAATGACGTATAACGTTATAAACTAATACGTAATGACGAATAACGTTATGTACTATTACGTACTAACGTAAAACGTTATAAACTAATACGTACTAACGTATAACGTTATTGAGTATTACCTTATAGCGTATAACGTTATATACTAATACGTAATAACGTAAAACGTTATATACTATTACGTAATAACGTATAACGTTATAAACTAATACGGAATGACGTATAACGTTATAAACTAATACGTAATGACGAATAACGTTATGTACTATTACGTACTAACGTAAAACGTTATAAACTAATACGTACTAACGTATCACGTTATTGAGTATTACCTTATAGCGTATAACGTTATATACTAATACGTAATAACGTAAAACGTTATATACTATTACGTAATAACGTATAACGTTATATACTAATACGTAATAACGTAAAACGTTATATACTATTACGTAATAACGTATAACGTTATATACTATTACGTAATGACGTATAACGTTATACACTATTACGTAGAGACGTATAACGTTATATACTAATACGTAATGACGAATAACGTTATATACTATAACGTACTAACGTATAACGTTATATACTATTACGCAATGACGTATAACGTTATATACTATTACGCAATGACGTATAACGCTATATACTATTACGTACTAACGTATAACGTTATATACTATTACGCAATGACGTATAACGTTATATACTATTACGCAATGACGTATAACGCTATATACTATTACGTACTAACGTATAACGTTATAAACTATTACGCAATGACGTATAACGTTATATACTATTACGCAATGACGTATAACGCTATATACTATTACGTACTAACGTATAACGTTATAAACTAATACGTAATGACGAATAACGTTATATACTATTACGTACTAACGTATAACGTTATATACTATTACGCAATGACGTATAACGTTATATACTATTACGCAATGACGTATAACGCTATATACTATTACGTACTAACGTATAACGTTATAAACTAATACGTAATGACGTATAACGTTATGTACTATTTCGTGCTAATGTGTAACGTTATATACTATTACGTAATGACGTATAACGTTATAAACTAATACGTAATGACGAGTAACGTTATATACTATTATGTACTAACGTATAACGTTATAAACTAATACGTACTAACGTATAACGTTATAAACTAATACGTAATGACGTATAACGTTATAAACTAATACGTGATGACGAGTAACGTTATATACTATTACGTACTAACGTATAACGTTATAAACTAATACGTACTAACGTATAACGTTATACACCATTACGTAAAGACCTATAACGTTATATACTAATCCGTAATAACGTATAACGTTGTATACTATTACGTACTAACGTATAACGTTATAAACTAATACGTACTAACGAATAACGTTATATACTATTACGTACTAACGTATAATGTTATAAACTAATACGTAATGACGTATAACGTTACATACTATTACGCACTAACGTATAACGTTATAAACTAATACGTACTAACGTATAACGTTATATACTATTACGTGCTAACGTATAACGTTATATACTATTTCGTGCTAACGTGTAACGTTATATACTATTACGTAATGACGTATAACGCTATATACTATTACGTACTAACGTGTAACGTTATATAGTATTACGTACTAACGTATAACGTTATACACTATTACGTAATAACGTATAACGTTATAAACTAATACGTAATGACGAATAACGTTATGTACTATTACGTACTAACGTACAACGTTATATACTATTACGTACTAACGTATAACGTTATATACTATTACGCAATGACGTATAACGTTATATACTATTACGCACTAACGTATAACGTTATAAACTAATACGTACTAACGTATAACGTTATATACTATTACGTGCTAACGTATAACGTTATATACTATTTCGTGCTAACGTGTAACGTTATATACTATTACGTAATGACGTATAACGCTGTATGCTATTACGTACTAACGTGTAACGTTATATAGTATTACGTACTAACGTATAACGTTATACACTATTACGTAAAGACGTATAATGTTATATACTATTACGCAATGACGTATAACGTTATATACTATTACGCAATGACGTATAACGCTATATACTATTACGTACTAAAGTATAACGTTATAAACTAATACGTAATGACGAATAACGTTATATACTATTACGTACTAACGTATAACGTTATAAACTAATACGTAATGCCGTATAACGTTATAAACTAATACGTAATGACGAGTAACGTTATATACTATTACGTACTAACGTATAATGTTATAAGCTAATACGTACTAACGTATAACGTTATAAACCATTACGTAAAGACGTATAACGTTATATACTAATACGTAATGACGTATAACGTTATGTACTATTACGTAATAACGTGTAACGTTATATACTAATACGTAATAACGTAAAACGTTATATACTATTACGTAATAACATATAACGTTATATACTATTTCGTAATGACGTATAACGTTATATACTAATACGTAATAACGTATAACGTTATATCGTATTACGTGCTAACGTATAACGTTATATACTATTACGTACTAACGTGTAACGTTATATAGTATTACCTGATGACGTATAACGTTATATACTATTACGTACTAACGTATAACGGTATATCCTATTACGTAATAACGTATAACGTTATAAACCATTACGTACTAACGTATAACGTTATATACTTTTACGTACTAACGTATAAAGTTATATACTATTACGTACTAACGTATAATGTTATATACTATTACGTACTAACGTATAACGTTATAAACTAATACGTACTAACGTATAACGTTATTGAGTATTACCTTATAGCGTATAACGTTATATACTAATACGTAATAACGTAAAACGTTATATACTATTACGTAATAACGTATAACGTTATATACTATTACGTAATGACGTATAACGTTATACACTATTACGTAAAGACGTATAACGTTATATACTATTACGTACTAACGTATAACGTTATATACTATTACGCAATGACGTATAACGTTATATACTATTACGCAATGACGTATAACGTTATATACTATTACGTAATGACGTATAACGTTATATACTAATACGTAATCACGTATAACGTTATATCGTATTACGTACTAACGTATAACGTTGTAAACTAATACGTACTAACGTATAACGTTATTGAGTATTACCTTATAGCGTATAACGTTATATACTAATACGTAATTACGTGAAACGTTATATACTATTACGTAATAACGTATAACGTTATATACTATTACGTAATGACGTATATAGTTATATACTAATACGTAATAACGTATAACGTTATATCGTATTACGTGCTAACGTATAACGTTATATACTATTACGTACTAACGTGTAACGTTATATAGTATTACCTGATGACGTATAATGTTATATACTATTACGTACTAACGTATAACGTTATATCCTATTACGTAATAACGTATAACGTTATATACCATTACGTACTAACGTATAACGTTATATACTATTACGTACTAACGTATAACGTTATATACTATTACGTAATAACGTAAAACGTTATATGCTATTACGTAATAACGTATAACGTTATATACTATTACGTAATGACGTATAACGTTATATACTAATACGTAATCACGTATAACGTTATATCGTATTACGTACTAACGTATAACGTTATAAACTAATACGTACTAACGTATAACGTTATTGAGTATTACCTTATAGCGTATAACGTTATATACTAATACGTAATAACGTAAAACGTTATATACTATTACCTAATAACGTATAACGTTATATACTATTACGTAATGACGTATAACGTTATACACTATTACGTAAAGACGTATAACGTTATATACTAATACGTAATAACGTATAACGTTGTATACTATTACGTACTAACGTATAACGTTATAACTATTACGTAATGACGTATAACGTTATATACTAATACGTAATGACGTATATCGTTATATACTATTACGTACTAACGTATTACGTTATATACTATTACGTAATGACGTATAACGCTATATACTATTACGTACTAACGTATAACGTTATAAACTAATACGTAATGACGAATAACGTTATATACTATTACGTACTAACGTATAACGTTATATACTATTACGCAATGACGTATAACGTTATATACTATTACGCACTAACGTATAACGTTATAAACTAATACGTACTAACGTATAACGTTATATACTATTACGTGTTAACGTATAACGTTATATACTATTTCGTGCTAACGTGTAACGTTATATACTATTACGTAATGACGTATAACGTTATAAACTAATACGTACTAACGTATAACGTTATAAACTAATACGTACTAATGTGTAACGTTATATAGTATTACCTGATGACGTATAACGTTGTATACTATTACGTAATAACGTGTAACGTAATATAGTATTACCTGATGACGTATAACGTTATACACTATTACGTACTAACGTATAACGTTATATACTATTACGCAATGACGTATAACGTTATATACTATTACGCAATGACGTATAACGCTATATACTATTACGTACTAAAGTATAACGTTATAGACTAATACGAAATGACGAATAACGTTATATACTATTACGTACTAACGTATAACGTTATAAACTAATACGTAATGACGTATAACGTTATAAACTAATACGTAATGACGAGTAACGTTATATACTATTACGTACTAACGTATAACGTTATAAACTAATACGTACTAAGGTATAACGTTGTCTACTATTACGTACTATGGTATAACGTTATATACTAATACGTAATAACGTATAACGTTGTATACTATTACGTACTAACGTATAACGTTATATACTATTACGTAATGACGGATAACGCTATATACTATTACGTACTAACGTATAACGCTATAAACTAATACGTAATGACGAATAACGTTATATACTATTACGTACTAACGTATAACGTTATATACTATTACGCAATGACGTATAACGTTATATACTATTACGCACTAACGTATAACGTTATAAACTAATACGTACTAACGTATAACGTTATATACTATTACGTGCTAACGTATAACGTTATATACTATTTCGTGCTAACGTGTAACGTTATATACTATTACATAATGACGTATAACGTTATAAACTAATACGTACTAACGTATAACGTTATAAACTAATACGTACTAATGTGTAACGTTATATAGTATTACCTGATGACGTATAACGTTGTATACTATTACGTAATAACGTGTAACGTAATATAGTATTACCTGATGACGTATAACGTTATACACTATTACGTACTAACGTATAACGTTATATACTATTACGCAATGACGTATAACGTTATATACTATTACGCAATGACGTATAACGCTATATACTATTACGTACTAAAGTATAACGTTATAGACTAATACGAAATGACGAATAACGTTATATACTATTACGTACTAACGTATAACGTTATAAACTAATACGTAATGACGTATAACGTTATAAACTAATACGTAATGACGAGTAACGTTATATACTATTACGTACTAACGTATAACGTTATAAACTAATACGTACTAAGGTATAACGTTGTCTACTATTACGTACTAACGTATAACGTTATATACTAATACGTAATAACGTATAACGTTGTATACTATTACGTACTAACGTATAACGTTATATACTATTACGTAATGACGGATAACGCTATATACTATTACGTACTAACGTATAACGCTATAAACTAATACGTAATGACGAATAACGTTATATAGTATTACGTACTAACGTATAACGTTATATACTATTACGTAAAGACGTATAACGTTATATACTAATACGTAATAACGTACAACGTTATATACTATTACGCAATGACGTATAACGCTATATACTATTACGTACTAACGTATAACGTTATAAACTAATACGTAATGACGTATAACGTTATATACTATTACGTACTAACGTATAACGTTATATACTATTACGCAATGACGTATAACGCTATATACTATTACGTACTAACGTATAACGTTATAAACTAATACGTAATGACGTATAACGTTATATACTATTACGTAATAACGTAAAACGTTATATACTATTACGTAATAACGTATAACGTTATATACTATTACGTAATGACGTATAACGTTATATATTAATACGTAATGACGTATAACGTTATATCGTATTACGTACTAACGCATAACGTTATACACCATTACGTAAAGACGTATAACGTTATATACTAATACGTAATAACGTATAACGTTGTATACTATTACGTACTAACGTATAACGTTATATACTATTACGTAATGACGTATAACGTTATATACTAATACGTAATGACGTATAACGTTATATACTATTACGCACTAACGTATAACGTTATAAACTAATACGTACTAACGTATAACGTTATATACTATTACGTGCTAACGTATAACGTTATATACTATTTCGTGCTAACGTGTAACGTTATATACTATTACGTAATGACGTATAACGTTATAAACTAATACGTACTAACGTATAACGTTATAAACTAATACGTACTAACGTATAACGTTATTGAGTATTACCTTATAGCGTATAACGTTATATACTAATACGTAATAACGTAAAACGTTATATACTATTACGTAATAACGTATAACGTTATATACTATTACGTAATGACGTATAACGTTAGACACTATTACGTAAAGACGTATAACGTTATATACTAATACGTAATAACGTATAACGTTGTATACTATTACGTACTAACGTATAACGTTTTATACTATTACGTACTAACGTATAACGTTATATACCATTACGTACTAACGCATAACGTTATACACTATTACGTAAAGACGTATAACGTTATATACTAATACGTAATAACGTATAACGTTGTATACTATTACGTACTAACGTATAACGTTATATACTATTACGTAATGACGTATAACGTTATATACTAATACGTAATGACGTATAACGTTATATACTATTACGCACTAACGTATAACGTTATAAACTAATACGTACTAACGTATAACGTTATATACTATTACGTGCTAACGTATAACGTTATATACTATTTCGTGCTAACGTGTAACGTTATATACTATTACGTAATGACGTATAACGTTATAAACTAATACGTAATGACGAGTAACGTTATATAATATTACGTACTAACGTATAACGTTATAAACTAATACGTACTAACGTATAACGTTATAAACTAATACGTACTAATGTGTAACGTTATATAGCATTACCTGATGACGTATAACGTTGTATACTATTACGTAATAACGTGTAACGTAATATAGTATTACCTGATGACGTATAACGTTATATACTATTACGTACTAACGTATAACGTTATATACTATTACGCAATGACGTATAACATTATATACTATTACGCAATGACGTATAACGCTATATACTATTACGTACTAAAGTATAACGTTATAAACTAATACGTAATGACGAATAACGTTATATACTATTACGTACTAACGTATAACGTTATAAACTAATACGTAATGACGTATAACGTTATAAACTAATACGTAATGACGAGTAACGTTATATACTATTACGTACTAACGTATAACGTTATAAACTAATACGTACTAACGTATAACGTTATACACCATTACGTAAAGACGTATAACGTTATATACTAATACGTAATAACGTATAACGTTGTATACTATTACGTACTAACGTATAACGTTATATACTATTACGTAATGACGTATAACGCTATATACTATTACGTACTAACGTATAACGTTATAAACTAATACGTAATGACGAATAACGTTATATAGTATTACGTACTAACGTATAACGTTATATACTATTACGTAAAGACGTATAACGTTATATACTAATACGTAATAACGTACAACGTTATATCGTATTACGTGCTAACGTATAACGTTATATACTATTTCGTGTTAACGTGTAACGTTATATACTATTACGTAATGACGTATAACGTTATACACTATTACGTAAAGACGTATAACGTTATATACTAATACGTAATGACGTATATCGTTATATACTATTACGTACTAACGTATAACGTTATATACTATTACGTAATGACGTATAACGCTATATACTATTACGTACTAACGTATAACGTTATAAACTAATACGTAATGACGAATAACGTTATATACTATTACGTACTAACGTATAACGTTATATACTATTACGCAATGACGTATAACGTTATATACTATTACGCAATGACGTATAACGCTATATACTATTACGTACTAACGTATAACGTTATATACTATTACGTGCTAACGTATAACGTTATATACTATTACGCAATGACGTATAACGCTATATACTATTACGTACTAACGTATAACGTTATAAACTAATACGTAATGACGTATAACGTTATATAGTATTACGTACTAACGTATAACGTTATAAACTAATACGTACTAACGAATAACGTTATATACTATTACGTACTAGCGTATAATGTTATAAACTAATACGTAATGACGTATAACGTTATATACTATTACGTAATAACGTGTAACGTTATATACTAATACGTAATGACGTAAAACGTTATATACTATTACGTAATAATGTATAACGTTATATACTATTACGTAATGACGTATAACGTTATATACTAATACGTAATAACGTATAACGTTATATCGTATTACGTGCTAACGTATAACGTTATATACTATTACGTACTAACGTGTAACGTTATATGGTATTACCTGATGACGTATAATGTTATATACTATTACGTACTAACGTATAACGTTATATCCTATTACGTAATAACGTATAACGTTATATACCATTACGTACTAACGTATAACGTTATATACTATTACGTACTAACGTATAACGTTATATACTATTACGTAATAACGTAAAACGTTATATACTATTACGTAATAACGTATAACGTTATATACTATTACGTAATGACGTATAACGTTATATATTAATACGTAATGACGTATAACGTTATATCGTATTACGTACTAACGTATAACGTTATAAACTAATACGTACTAACGTATAGCGTTATTGAGTATTACCTTATAGCGTATAACGTTATATACTAATACGGAATAACGTAAAACGTTGTATACTATTACGTACTAACGTATAACGTTATATACCATTACGTACTAACGCATAACGTTATACACTATTACGTAAAGACGTATAACGTTATATACTAATACGTAATAACGTATAACGTTGTATACTATTACGTACTAACGTATAACGTTATATACTATTACGTAATGACGTATAACGTTATATACTAATACGTAATGACGTATAACGTTATATACTATTACGCACTAACGTATAACGTTATAAACTAATACGTACTAACGTATAACGTTATATACTATTACGTGCTAACGTATAACGTTATATACTATTTCGTGCTAACGTGTAACGTTATATACTATTACGTAATGACGTATAACGTTATAAACTAATACGTAATGACGAGTAACGTTATATACTATTACGTACTAACGTATAACGTTATAAACTAATACGTACTAACGTATAACGTTATAAACTAATACGTACTAATGTGTAACGTTATATAGCATTACCTGATGACGTATAACGTTGTATACTATTACGTAATAACGTATAACGTTATATACTATTACGCAATGACGTATAACGTTATATACTATTACGCAATGACGTATAACGCTATATACTATTACGTACTAACGTATAACGTTATATACTATTACGTGCTAACGTATAACGTTATATACTATTTCGTGCTAACGTGTAACGTTATATATTATTACGTAATGACGTATAACGCTATATACTATTACGTACTAACGTGTAACGTTATAAACTAATACGTAATGACGAATAACGTTATATACTATAACGTACTAACGTATAACGTTATATACTATTACGCAATGACGTATAACGTTATATACTATTACGTACTAACGTGTAACGTTATATAGTATTACCTGATGACGTATAACGTTATATACTATTACGTACTAACGTATAACGTTATATCCTATTACGTAATAACGTATAACGTTATATACCATTACGTACTAACGTATAACGTTATATACTAATACGTAATGACGTATAACGTTATAAACTAATACGTAATGACGAATAACGTTATGTACAATTACGTACTAACGTATAATGTTATAAACTAATACGTACTAACGTATAACGTTATATACTATTACGTAATAACGTATAACGTTATATCGTATTACGTACTAACGTGTAACGTTATAAACTAATACGTAATGACGAATAACGTTATATACCATTACGTACTAACGTATAACGTTATACACTATTACGTAAAGGCGTATAACGTTATATACTAATACGTAATAACGTATAACGTTGTATACTATTACGTACTAACGTATAACGTTATATACTATTACGTAATGACGTATAACGTTATATACTAATACGTAATGACGTATCCCGTTATATACTATTACGTACTAACGTATAACGTTATATACTATTACGTAATGACGTATAACGCTATATACTATTACGTGCTAACGTATAACGTTATATACTATTTCGTGCTAACGTGTAACGTTATATACTATTACGTAATGACGTATAAAGTTATAAACTAATACGTAATGTCGAGTAACGTTATATACTATTACGTACTAACGTATAACGTTATAAACTAATACGTAATGACGAATAACGTTATATACTATTACGTACTAACGTATAACGTTATATACTATTACGCAATGACGTATAACGTTATATACTATTACGCAATGACGTATAACGCTATATACTATTACGTACTAACGTATAACGTTATATACTATTACGTGCTAACGTATAACGTTATATACTATTTCGTGCTAACGTGTAACGTTATATACTATTACGTAATGACGTATAACGCTATATACTATTACGTACTAACGTGTAACGTTATAAACTAATACGTAATGACGAATAACGTTATATACTATAACGTACTAACGTATAACGTTATATACTATTACGCAATGACGTATAACGTTATATACTATTACGTACTAACGTGTAACGTTATATAGTATTACCTGATGACGTATAACGTTATATACTATTACGTACTAACGTATAACGTTATATCCTATTACGTAATAACGTATAACGTTATATACCATTACGTACTAACGTATAACGTTATACACTATTACGTAAAGGCGTATAACGTTATATACTAATACGTAATAACGTATAACGTTGTATACTATTACGTACTAACGTATAACGTTATATACTATTACGTAATGACGTATAACGTTATATACTATTACGTAAAGTCCTATAACGTTATATACTAGTACGTAATAACGTATAACGTTATATACTATTACGTACTAACGTATAACGTTATATATTATTACGTAATGACGTATAACGCTATATACTATTACGTACTAACGTATAACGTTATAAACTAATACGTAATGACGAATAACGTTATATACTATAACGTACTAACGTATAACGTTATATACTATTACGCAATGACGTATAACGTTATATACTATTACGCAATGACGTATAACGCTATATACTATTACGTACTAACGTATAACGTTATAAACTATTACGCAATGACGTATAACGTTATATACTATTACGCAATGACGTATAACGCTATATACTATTACGTACTAACGTATAACGTTATAAACTAATACGTAATGACGAATAACGTTATATACTATTACGTACTAACGTATAACGTTATATACTATTACGCAATGACGTATAACGTTATATACTATTACGCAATGACGTATAACGCTATATACTATTACGTACTAACGTATAACGTTATAAACTAATACGTAATGACGTATAACGTTATGTACTATTTCGTGCTAATGTGTAACGTCATATACTATTACGTAATGACGTATAACGTTATAAACTAATACGTAATGACGAGTAACGTTATATACTATTATGTACTAACGTATAACGTTATAAACTAATACGTACTAACGTATAACGTTATAAACTAATACGTAATGACGTATAACGTTATAAACTAATACGTGATGACGAGTAACGTTATATACTATTACGTACTAACGTATAACGTTATAAACTAATACGTACTAACGTATAACGTTATACACCATTACGTAAAGACGTATAACGTTATATACTAATCCGTAATAACGTATAACGTTGTATACTATTACGTACTAACGTATAACGTTATAAACTAATACGTACTAACGAATAACGTTATATACTATTACGTACTAACGTATAATGTTATAAACTAATACGTAATGACGTATAACGTTACATACTATTACGCACTAACGTATAACGTTATAAACTAATACGTACTAACGTATAACGTTATATACTATTACGTGCTAACGTATAACGTTATATACTATTTCGTGCTAACGTGTAACGTTATATACTATTACGTAATGACGTATAACGCTATATACTATTACGTACTAACGTGTAACGTTATATAGTATTACGTACTAACGTATAACGTTATACACTATTACGTAATAACGTATAACGTTATAAACTAATACGTAATGACGAATAACGTTATGTACTATTACGTACTAACGTACAACGTTATATACTATTACGTACTAACGTATAACGTTATATACTATTACGCAATGACGTATAACGTTATATACTATTACGCACTAACGTATAACGTTATAAACTAATACGTACTAACGTATAACGTTATATACTATTACGTGCTAACGTATAACGTTATATACTATTTCGTGCTAACGTGTAACGTTATATACTATTACGTAATGACGTATAACGCTGTATGCTATTACGTACTAACGTGTAACGTTATATAGTATTACGTACTAACGTATAACGTTATACACTATTACGTAAAGACGTATAATGTTATATACTATTACGCAATGACGTATAACGTTATATACTATTACGCAATGACGTATAACGCTATATACTATTACGTACTAAAGTATAACGTTATAAACTAATACGTAATGACGAATAACGTTATATACTATTACGTACTAACGTATAACGTTATAAACTAATACGTAATGCCGTATAACGTTATAAACTAATACGTAATGACGAGTAACGTTATATACTATTACGTACTAACGTATAATGTTATAAGCTAATACGTACTAACGTATAACGTTATACACCATTACGTAAAGACGTATAACGTTATATACTAATACGTAATAACGTATAACGTTGTATACTATTACGTACTAACGTATAACGTTATATACTATTACGTAATGACGTATAACGCTATATACTATTACGTACTAACGTATAACGTTATAAACTAATACGTAATGACGAATAACGTTATATAGTATTACGTACTAACGTATAACGTTATATACTATTACGTAAAGACGTATAACGTTATATACTAATACGTAATAACGTACAACGTTATATCGTATTACGTGCTAACGTATAACGTTATATACTATTACGTACTAACGTGTAACGTTATAAACTAATACGTAATGACGTATAACGTTATATACTATTACGTACTAACGTATAACGTTATATACTATTACGCAATGACGTATAACGCTATATACTATTACGTACTAACGTATAACGTTATAAACTATTACGCAATGACGTATAACGTTATATACTATTACGCAATGACGTATAACGCTATATACTATTACGTACTAACGTATAACGTTATAAACTAATACGTAATGACGTATAACGTTATATACTATTACGTACTAACGTATAACGTTATATACTATTACGTACTAACGTATAACGTTATATACTATTACGCACTAACGTATAACGTTATATACTATTACGTACTAACGTATAATGTTATAAACTAATACGTAATGACGTATAACGTTATGTACTATTACGTAATAACGTGTAACGTTATATACTAATACGTAATAACGTAAAACGTTATATACTATTACGTAATAACGTATAACGTTATATACTATTTCGTAATGACGTATAACGTTATATACTAATACGTAATAACGTATAACGTTATATCGTATTACGTGCTAACGTATAACGTTATATACTATTACGTACTAACGTGTAACGTTATATAGTATTACCTGATGACGTATAACGTTATATACTATTACGTACTAACGTATAACGGTATATCCTATTACGTAATAACGTATAACGTTATAAACCATTACGTACTAACGTATAACGTTATATACTTTTACGTACTAACGTATAAAGTTATATACTATTACGTACTAACGTATAATGTTATATACTATTACGTACTAACGTATAACGTTATATACTAATACGTAATGACGTATAACGTTATAAAGTAATACGTAATGACGAATAACGTTATGTACTATTACGTACTAACGTATAACGTTATAAACTAATACGTACTAACGTATAACGTTATTGAGTATTACCTTATAGCGTATAACGTTATATACTAATACGTAATAACGTAAAACGTTATATACTATTACGTAATAACGTATAACGTTATATACTATTACGTAATGACGTATAACGTTATACACTATTACGTAAAGACGTATAACGTTATATACTATTACGTACTAACGTATAACGTTATATACTATTACGCAATGACGTATAACGCTATATACTATTACGTACTAACGTATAACGTTATAAACTAATACGTAATGACGTATAACGTTATATACTATTACGTAATAACGTAAAACGTTATATACTATTACGTAATAACGTATAACGTTATATACTATTACGTAATGACGTATAACGTTATATATTAATACGTAATGACGTATAACGTTATATCGTATTACGTACTAACGTATAACGTTATAAACTAATACGTACTAACGTATAACGTTATTGAGTATTACCTTATAGCGTATAACGTTATATACTAATACGTAATAACGTAAAACGTTATATACTATTACGTAATAACGTATAACGTTATATACTATTACGTAATGACGTATAACGTTAGACACTATTACGTAAAGACGTATAACGTTATATACTAATACGTAATAACGTATAACGTTGTATACTATTACGTACTAACGTATAACGTTTTATACTATTACGTAATGACGTATAACGTTATATACTAATAAGTAAAGACGTATATCGTTATATACTATTACGTACTAACGTATAACGTTATATACTATTACGTAATGACGTATAACGCTATATACTATTACGTACTAACGTATAACGTTATAAACTAATACGTAATGACGAATAACGTTATATACTATTACGTAATGACGTATAACGCTATATACTATTACGTACTAACGTGTAACGTTATATAGTATTACGTACTAACGTATAACGTTATATATTATTACGTAATGACGTATAACGCTATATACTATTACGTACTAACGTATATCGTTATAATCTAATACGTAAAGACGAATAACGTTATATACTATTACGTACTAACGTATAACGTTATATACTATTACGCAATGACGTATAACGTTATATACTATTACGCAATGACGTATAACGCTATATACTATTACGTACTAACGTATAACGTTATAAACTATTACGCAATGACGTATAACGTTATATACTATTACGCAATGACGTATAACGTTATATACTATTACGTAATGACGTATAACGTTATATACTAATACGTAATCACGTATAACGTTATATCGTATTACGTACTAACGTATAACGTTCTAAACTAATACGTACTAACGTATAACGTTATTGAGTATTACCTTATAGCGTATAACGTTATATACTAATACGTAATTACGTGAAACGTTATATACTATTACGTAATAACGTATAACGTTATATACTATTACGTAATGACGTATATAGTTATATACTAATACGTAATAACGTATAACGTTATATCGTATTACGTGCTAACGTATAACGTTATATACTATTACGTACTAACGTGTAACGTTATATAGTATTACCTGATGACGTATAATGTTATATACTATTACGTACTAACGTATAACGTTATATCCTATTACGTAATAACGTATAACGTTATATACCATTACGTACTAACGTATAACGTTATATACTATTACGTACTAACGTATAACGTTATATACTATTACGTAATAACGTAAAACGTTATATGCTATTACGTAATAACGTATAACGTTATATACTATTACGTAATGACGTATAACGTTATATACTAATACGTAATCACGTATAACGTTATATCGTATTACGTACTAACGTATAACGTTATAAACTAATACGTACTAACGTATAACGTTATTGAGTATTACCTTATAGCGTATAACGTTATATACTATTACGTAATAACGTAAAACGTTATATACTATTACCTAATAACGTATAACGTTATATACTATTACGTAATGACGTATAACGTTATACACTATTACGTAAAGACGTATAACGTTATATACTAATACGTAATAACGTATAACGTTGTATACTATTACGTACTAACGTATAACGTTATAACTATTACGTAATGACGTATAACGTTATATACTAATACGTAATGACGTATATCGTTATATACTATTACGTACTAACGTATAACGTTATATACTATTACGTAATGACGTATAACGCTATATACTATTACGTACTAACGTATAACGTTATAAACTAATACGTAATGACGAATAACGTTATATACTATTACGTACTAACGTATAACGTTATATACTATTACGCAATGACGTATAACGTTATATACTATTACGCACTAACGTATAACGTTATAAACTAATACGTACTAACGTATAACGTTATATACTATTACGTGCTAACGTATAACGTTATATACTATTTCGTGCTAACGTGTAACGTTATATACTATTACGTAATGACGTATAACGTTATAAACTAATACGTACTAACGTATAACGTTATAAACTAATACGTACTAATGTGTAACGTTATATAGTATTACCTGATGACGTATAACGTTGTATACTATTACGTAATAACGTGTAACGTAATATAGTATTACCTGATGACGTATAACGTTATACACTATTACGTACTAACGTATAACGTTATATACTATTACGCAATGACGTATAACGTTATATACTATTACGCAATGACGTATAACGCTATATACTATTACGTACTAAAGTATAACGTTATAGACTAATACGAAATGACGAATAACGTTATATACTATTACGTACTAACGTATAACGTTATAAACTAATACGTAATGACGTATAACGTTATAAACTAATACGTAATGACGAGTAACGTTATATACTATTACGTACTAACGTATAACGTTATAAACTAATACGTACTAAGGTATAACGTTGTCTACTATTACGTACTATGGTATAACGTTATATACTAATACGTAATAACGTATAACGTTGTATACTATTACGTACTAACGTATAACGTTATATACTATTACGTAATGACGGATAACGCTATATACTATTACGTACTAACGTATAACGCTATAAACTAATACGTAATGACGAATAACGTTATATACTATTACGTACTAACGTATAACGTTATATACTATTACGCAATGACGTATAACGTTATATACTATTACGCACTAACGTATAACGTTATAAACTAATACGTACTAACGTATAACGTTATATACTATTACGTGCTAACGTATAACGTTATATACTATTTCGTGCTAACGTGTAACGTTATATACTATTACATAATGACGTATAACGTTATAAACTAATACGTACTAACGTATAACGTTATAAACTAATACGTACTAATGTGTAACGTTATATAGTATTACCTGATGACGTATAACGTTGTATACTATTACGTAATAACGTGTAACGTAATATAGTATTACCTGATGACGTATAACGTTATACACTATTACGTACTAACGTATAACGTTATATACTATTACGCAATGACGTATAACGTTATATACTATTACGCAATGACGTATAACGCTATGTACTATTACGTACTAAAGTATAACGTTATAGACTAATACGAAATGACGAATAACGTTATATACTATTACGTACTAACGTATAACGTTATAAACTAATACGTAATGACGTATAACGTTATAAACTAATACGTAATGACGAGTAACGTTATATACTATTACGTACTAACGTATAACGTTATAAACTAACACGTACTAAGGTATAACGTTGTATACTATTACGTACTAACGTATAACGTTATATACTAATACGTAATAACGTATAACGTTGTATACTATTACGTACTAACGTATAACGTTATATACTATTACGTAATGACGTATAACGCTATATACTAATACGTAATAACGTACAACGTTATATCGTATTACGTGCTAACGTATAACGTTATATACTATTTCGTGTTAACGTGTAACGTTATATACTATTAAGTAATGACGTATAACGTTATACACTATTACGTAAAGACGTATAACGTTATATACTAATACGTAATGACGTATATCGTTATATACTATTACGTACTAACGTATAACGTTATATACTATTACGTAATGACGTATAACGCTATATACTATTACGTACTAACGTATAACGTTATAAACTAATACGTAATGACGAATAACGTTATATACTATTACGTACTAACGTATAACGTTATATACTATTACGCAATGACGTATAACGTTATATACTATTACGCAATGACGTATAACGCTATATACTATTACGTACTAACGTATAACGTTATATACTATTACGTGCTAACGTATAACGTTATATACTATTACGCAATGACGTATAACGCTATATACTATTACGTACTAACGTATAACGTTATAAACTATTACGTAATGACGTATAACGTTATATAGTATTACGTACTAACGTATAACGTTATAAACTAATACGTACAAACGAATAACGTTATATACTATTACGTACTAGCGTATAATGTTATAAACTAATACGTAATGACGTATAACGTTATATACTATTACGTAATAACGTGTAACGTTATATACTAATACGTAATGACGTAAAACGTTATATACTATTACGTAATAATGTATAACGTTATATACTATTACGTAATGACGTATAACGTTATATACTAATACGTAATAACGTATAACGTTATATCGTATTACGTGCTAACGTATAACGTTATATACTATTACGTACTAACGTGTAACGTTATATGGTATTACCTGATGACGTATAATGTTATATACTATTACGTACTAACGTATAACGTTATATCCTATTACGTAATAACGTATAACGTTATATACCATTACGTACTAACGTATAACGTTATATACTATTACGTACTAACATATAACGTTATATACTATTACGTAATAACGTAAAACGTTATATACTATTACGTAATAACGTATAACGTTATATACTATTACGTAATGACGTATAACGTTATATATTAATACGTAATGGCGTATAACGTTATATCGTATTACGTACTAACGTATAACGTTATAAACTAATACGTACTAACGTATAGCGTTATTGAGTATTACCTTATAGCGTATAACGTTATATACTAATACGGAATAACGTAAAACGTTGTATACTATTACGTACTAACGTATAACGTTATATACCATTACGTACTAACGCATAACGTTATACACTATTACGTAAAGACGTATAACGTTATATACTAATACGTAATAACGTATAACGTTGTATACTATTACGTACTAACGTATAACGTTATATACTATTACGTAATGACGTATAACGTTATATACTAATACGTAATGACGTATAACGTTATATAATATTACGCACTAACGTATAACGTTATAAACTAATACGTACTAACGTATAACGTTATATACTATTACGTGCTAACGTATAACGTTATATACTATTTCGTGCTAACGTGTAACGTTATATACTATTACGTAATGACGTATAACGTTATAAACTAATACGTAATGACGAGTAACGTTATATACTATTACGTACTAACGTATAACGTTATAAACTAATACGTACTAACGTATAACGTTATAAACTAATACGTACTAATGTGTAACGTTATATAGCATTACCTGATGACGTATAACGTTGTATACTATTACGTAATAACGTGTAACGTAATATAGTATTACCTGATGACGTATAACGTTATATACTATTACGTACTAACGTATCACGTTATATACTATTACGCAATGACGTATAACGTTATATACTATTACGCAATGACGTATAACGCTATATACTATTACGTACTAAAGTATAACGTTATAAACTAATACGTAATGACGAATAACGTTATATACTATTACGTACTAACGTATAACGTTATAAACTAATACGTAATGACGTATAACGTTATAAACTAATACGTAATGACGAGTAACGTTATATACTATTACGTACTAACGTATAACGTTATAAACTAATACGTACTAACGTATAACGTTATACACCATTACGTAAAGACGTATAACGTTATATACTAATACGTAATAACGTATAACGTTGTATACTATTACGTACTAACGTATAACGTTATATACTATTACGTAATGACGTATAACGCTATATACTATTACGTACTAACGTATAACGTTATAAACTAATACGTATTAACGAATAACGTTATATACTATTACGTACTAACGTATAATGTTATAAACTAATACGTAATGACGTATAACGTCATATACTAATACGTAATAACGTATAACGTTATATCGTATTACGTGCTAACGTATAACGTTATATACTATTACGTACTAACGTGTAACGTTATATAGTATTACCTGATGACGTATAACGTTATATACTATTACGTACTAACGTATAACGTTATGTACTATTACGTACTAACGTATAACGTTATAAACTAATACGTACTAACGTATAACGTTATTGAGTATTACCTTATAGCGTATAACGTTATATACTAATACGTAATAACGTAAAACGTTATATACTATTACGTAATAACGTATAACGTTATATACTATTACGTAATGACGTATAACATTATACACTATTACGTAAAGACGTATAACGTTATATACTAATACGTAATAACGTATAACGTTGTATACTATTACGCACTAACGTATAACGTTATAAACTAATACGTACTAACGTATAACGTTATATACTATTACGTGCTAACGTATAACGTTATATACTATTTCGTGCTAACGTGTAACGTTATATACTATTACGTAATGACGTATAACGTTATAAACTAATACGTAAGGACGTATAACGCTATATACTATTACGTACTAACGTATAACGTTATAAACTAATACGTAATGACGAATAACGTAATATACTATTACGTACTAACGTATAACGTTATATACTATTACGCAATGACGTATAACGTTATATACTATTACGCACTAACGTATAACGTTATAAACTAATACGTACTAACGTATAACGTTATATACTATTACGTGCTAACGTATAACGTTATATACTATTTCGTGCTAACGTGTAACGTTATATACTATTACGCAATGACGTATAACGCTATATACTATTACGTACTAAAGTATAACGTTATAAACTAATACGTAATGACGAATAACGTTGTATACTATTACGTAGTAACGTATAACGTTATAAACTAATACGTAATGACGTATAACGTTATAAACTAATACGTAATGACGAGTAACGTTATATACTATTACGTACTAACGTATAACGTTATAAACTAATACGTACTAACGTATAACGTTGTATACTATTACGTACTTACGTATAACGTTATATACTAATACGTAATGACGTATAACGCTATATACTATTACGTACTAACGTATAACGTTATAAACTAATACGTAATGACGAATAACGTTATATACTATTACGTACTAACGTATAACGTTATATACTATTACGCAATGACGTATAACGTTATATACTATTACGCACTAACGTATAACGTTATAAACTAATACGTACTAACGTATAACGTTATATACTATTACGTGCTAACGTATAACGTTATATACTATTTCGTGCTAACGTGTAACGTTATATACTATTACGTACTAACGTGTAACGTTATATAGTATTACCTGATGACGTATAACGTTATATACTATTACGTACTAACGTATAACGTTATGTACTATTACGTACTAACGTATAACGTTATAAACTAATACGTACTAACGTATAACGTTATTGAGTATTACCTTATAGCGTATAACGTTATATACTAATACGTAATAACGTAAAACGTTATATACTATTACGTAATAACGTATAACGTTATATACTATTACGTAATGACGTATAACATTATACACTATTACGTAAAGACGTATAACGTTATATACTAATACGTAATAACGTATAACGTTGTATACTATTACGCACTAACGTATAACGTTATAAACTAATACGTACTAACGTATAACGTTATATACTATTACGTGCTAACGTATAACGTTATATACTATTTCGTGCTAACGTGTAACGTTATATACTATTACGTAATGACGTATAACGTTATAAACTAATACGTAAGGACGTATAACGCTATATACTATTACGTACTAACGTATAACGTTATAAACTAAGACGTAATGACGAATAACGTAATATACTATTACGTACTACCGTATAACGTTATATACTATTACGCAATGACGTATAACGTTATATACTATTACGCACTAACGTATAACGTTATAAACTAATACGTACTAACGTATAACGTTATATACTATTACGTGCTAACGTATAACGTTATATACTATTTCGTGCTAACGTGTAACGTTATATACTATTACGCAATGACGTATAACGCTATATACTATTACGTACTAAAGTATAACGTTATAAACTAATACGTAATGACGAATAACGTTGTATACTATTACGTAGTAACGTATAACGTTATAAACTAATACGTAATGACGTATAACGTTATAAACTAATACGTAATGACGAGTAACGTTATATACTATTACGTACTAACGTATAACGTTATAAACTAATACGTACTAACGTATAACGTTGTATACTATTACGTACTTACGTATAACGTTATATACTAATACGTAATGACGTATAACGCTATATACTATTACGTACTAACGTATAACGTTATAAACTAATACGTAATGACGAATAACGTTATATACTATTACGTACTAACGTATAACGTTATATACTATTACGCAATGACGTATAACGTTATATACTATTACGCACTAACGTATAACGTTATAAACTAATACGTACTAACGTATAACGTTATATACTATTACGTGCTAACGTATAACGTTATATACTATTTCGTGCTAACGTGTAACGTTATATACTATTACGTAATGACGTATAACGTTATAAACTAATACGTAATGACGAGTAACGTTATATACTATTACGTACTAACGTATAACGTTATAAACTAATACGTACTAACGTATAACGTTATAAACTAATACGTAATGACGAATAACGTAATATACTATTACGTACTACCGTATAACGTTATATACTATTACGCAATGACGTATAACGTTATATACTATTACGCACTAACGTATAACGTTATAAACTAATACGTACTAACGTATAACGTTATATACTATTACGTGCTAACGTATAACGTTATATACTATTTCGTGCTAACATGTAACGTTATATACTATTACGCAATGACGTATAACGCTATATACTATTACGTACTAAAGTATAACGTTATAAACTAATACGTAATGACGAATAACGTTGTATACTATTACGTAGTAACGTATAACGTTATAAACTAATACGTAATGACGTATAACGTTATAAACTAATACGTAATGACGAGTAACGTTATATACTATTACGTACTAACGTATAACGTTATAAACTAATACGTACTAACGTATAACGTTGTATACTATTACGTACTTACGTATAACGTTATATACTAATACGTAATGACGTATAACGCTATATACTATTACGTACTAACGTATAACGTTATAAACTAATACGTAATGACGAATAACGTTATATACTATTACGTACTAACGTATAACGTTATATACTATTACGCAATGACGTATAACGTTATATACTATTACGCACTAACGTATAACGTTATAAACTAATACGTACTAACGCATAACGTTATATACTATTACGTGCTAACGTATAACGTTATATACTATTTCGTGCTAACGTGTAACGTTATATACTATTACGTAATGACGTATAACGTTATAAACTAATACGTAATGACGAGTAACGTTATATACTATTACGTACTAACGTATAACGTTATAAACTAATACGTACTAACGTATAACGTTATAAACTAATACGTACTAATGTGTAACGTTATATAGTATTACCTGATGACGTATAACGTTGTATACTATTACGTAATAACGTGTAACGTAATATAGTATTACCTGATGACGTATAACGTTATATACTATTACGTACTAACGTATAACGTTATATACTATTACGCAATGACGTATAACGTTATATACTATTACGCAATGACGTATTACGCTATATACTATTACGTACTAAAGTATAACGTTATAAACTAATACGTAATGACGAATAACGTTATATACTATTACGTACTAACGTATAACGTTATAAACTAATACGTAATGACATATAACGTTATAAAGTAATACGTAATGACGAGTAACGTTATATACTATTACGTACTAACGTATAACGTTATAAACTAATACGTACTAACGTATAACGTTATACACCATTACGTAAAGACGTATAACGTTATATACTAATACGTAATAACGTATAATGTTGTATACTATTACGTACTAACGTATAACGTTATATACTATTACGTCATGACGTATAACGCTATATACTATTACGTACTAACGTGTAACGTTATATAGTATTACGTACTAACGTATAACGTTATACACTATTACGTAAAGACGTATAACGTTATATACTAATACGTAATAACGTATAACGTTATATACTATTACGTACTAACGTATAACGTTATATATTATTACGTAATGACGTATAACGCTATATACTATTACGTACTAACGTATAACGTTATAAACTAATACGTAATGACGAATAACGTTATATATTATTACGTACTAACGTATAACGTTATAAACTATTACGCAATGACGTATAACGTTATATACTATTACGCAATGACGTATAACGCGATATACTATTACGTACTAACGTATAACGTTATAAACTAATACGTAATGACGTATAACGTTATATACTATTACGTACTAACGTATAACGTTATAAACTAATACGTATTAACGAATAACGTTATATACTATTACGTACTAACGTATAATGTTATAAACTAATACGTAATGACGTATAACGTCATATACTAATACGTAATAACGTATAACGTTATATCGTATTACGTGCTAACGTATAACGTTATATACTATTACGTACTAACGTGTAACGTTATATAGTATTACCTGATGACGTATAACGTTATATACTATTACGTACTAACGTATAACGTTATGTACTATTACGTACTAACGTATAACGTTATAAACTAATACGTACTAACGTATAACGTTATTGAGTATTACCTTATAGCGTATAACGTTATATACTAATACGTAATAACGTAAAACGTTATATACTATTACGTAATAACGTATAACGTTATATACTATTACGTAATGACGTATAACATTATACACTATTACGTAAAGACGTATAACGTTATATACTAATACGTAATAACGTATAACGTTGTATACTATTACGCACTAACGTATAACGTTATAAACTAATACGTACTAACGTATAACGTTATATACTATTACGTGCTAACGTATAACGTTATATACTATTTCGTGCTAACGTGTAACGTTATATACTATTACGTAATGACGTATAACGTTATAAACTAATACGTAAGGACGTATAACGCTATATACTATTACGTACTAACGTATAACGTTATAAACTAATACGTAATGACGAATAACGTAATATACTATTACGTACTACCGTATAACGTTATATACTATTACGCAATGACGTATAACGTTATATACTATTACGCACTAACGTATAACGTTATAAACTAATACGTACTAACGTATAACGTTATATACTATTACGTGCTAACGTATAACGTTATATACTATTTCGTGCTAACGTGTAACGTTATATACTATTACGCAATGACGTATAACGCTATATACTATTACGTACTAAAGTATAACGTTATAAACTAATACGTAATGACGAATAACGTTGTATACTATTACGTAGTAACGTATAACGTTATAAACTAATACGTAATGACGTATAACGTTATAAACTAATACGTAATGACGAGTAACGTTATATACTATTACGTACTAACGTATAACGTTATAAACTAATACGTACTAACGTATAACGTTGTATACTATTACGTACTTACGTATAACGTTATATACTAATACGTAATGACGTATAACGCTATATACTATTACGTACTAACGTATAACGTTATAAACTAATACGTAATGACGAATAACGTTATATACTATTACGTACTAACGTATAACGTTATATACTATTACGCAATGACGTATAACGTTATATACTATTACGCACTAACGTATAACGTTATAAACTAATACGTACTAACGTATAACGTTATATACTATTACGTGCTAACGTATAACGTTATATACTATTTCGTGCTAACGTGTAACGTTATATACTATTACGTAATGACGTATAACGTTATAAACTAATACGTAATGACGAGTAACGTTATATACTATTACGTACTAACGTATAACGTTATAAACTAATACGTACTAACGTATAACGTTATAAACTAATACGTACTAATGTGTAACGTTATATAGTATTACCTGATGACGTATAACGTTGTATACTATTACGTAATAACGTGTAACGTAATATAGTATTACCTGATGACGTATAACGTTATATACTATTACGTACTAACGTATAACGTTATATACTATTACGCAATGACGTATAACGTTATATACTATTACGCAATGACGTATTACGCTATATACTATTACGTACTAAAGTATAACGTTATAAACTAATACGTAATGACGAATAACGTTATATACTATTACGTACTAACGTATAACGTTATAAACTAATACGTAATGACATATAACGTTATAAAGTAATACGTAATGACGAGTAACGTTATATACTATTACGTACTAACGTATAACGTTATAAACTAATACGTACTAACGTATAACGTTATACACCATTACGTAAAGACGTATAACGTTATATACTAATACGTAATAACGTATAATGTTGTATACTATTACGTACTAACGTATAACGTTATATACTATTACGTCATGACGTATAACGCTATATACTATTACGTACTAACGTATAACGTTATAAACTAATACGTAATGACGAATAACGTTATATAGTATTACGTACTAACGTATAACGTTATATACTATTACGTAAAGACGTATAACGTTATATACTAATACGTAATAACGTACAACGTTATATCGTATTACGTGCTAACGTATAACGTTATATACTATTTCGTGCTAACGTGTAACGTTATATACTATTACGTAATGACGTATAACGTTATACACTATTACGTAAAGACGTATAACGTCATATACTAATACGTAATGACGTATATCGTTATATACTATTACGTAGTAACGTATAACGTTATATTATATTACGTAATGACGTATAACGCTATATACTATTACGTACTAACGTATAACGTTATAAACTAATACGTAATGATGAATAACGTTATATACTATTACGTACTAACGTATAACGTTATATACTATTACGCAATGACGTATAACGTTATATACTATTACGCACTAACGTATAACGTTATAAACCAATACGTACTAACGTATAACGTTATATACTATTACGTGCTAACGTATAACGTTATAAACTAATACGTAATGACGTATAACGTTATATACTATTACGTACTAACGTACAACGTTATATACTATTACGTAATGACGTATAACGCTATATACTATTACGTACTAACGTATAACGTTATATACTAATACATACTAACGTATAACGTTATATACTATTACGTGCTAACGTATAACGTTATATACTATTTCGTGCTAACGTGTAACGTTATATACTATTACGTAATGACGTATAACGTTATAAACTAATACATACTAACGTATAACGTTATATACTATTACGTGCTAACGTATAACGTTATATACTATTTCGTGCTAACGTGTAACGTTATATACTATTACGTAATGACGTATAACGTTATATACTATTACGTACTAACGTATAACGTTATAAACTAATACGTATTAACGAATAACGTTATATACTATTACGTACTAACGTATAATGTTATAAACTAATACGTAATGACGTATTACGTTATATACTATTACGTAATAACGTGTAACGTTATATACTAATATGTAATAACGTAAAACGTTATATACTATTACGTACTAACGTATAACGTTATATATTATTACGTAATGACGTATAACGCTATATACTATTACGCAATGACGTATAACGCTATATATTATTACGTACTAACGTATAACGTTATAAACTATTACGCAATGACGTATAACGTTATATACTATTACGCAATGACGTATAACGCTATATACTATTACGTACTAACGTATAACGTTATAAACTAATACGTAATGACGTATAACGTTATATACTATTACGTACTAACGTACAACGTTATACACTATTACGCAATGACGTATAACGTTATATACTATTACGCAATGACGTCTAACGCTATATACTATAACGTACTAACGTATAATGTTATAAACTAATACGTAATGACGTATTACGTTATATACTATTACGTAATAACGTGTAACGTTATATACTAATATGTAATAACGTAAAACGTTATATACTATTACGTACTAACGTATAACGTTATGTACTATTACGTACTAACGTATAACGTTATAAACTAATACGTACTAACGTATAACGTTATTGAGTATTACCTTATAGCGTATAACGTTATATACTAATACGTAATGACGTATAACGTTATACACTATTACGTAAAGACGTATAACGTTATATACTATTACGCAATGACGTATAACGCTATATACTATTACGTACTAAAGCATAACGTTATAAACTAATACGTAATGACGAATAACGTTATATACTATTACGTAGTAACGTATAACGTTATAAACTAATACGTAATGACGTATAACGTTATATACTCTTACGCAATGACGTATAACGCTATATACTATTACGTACTAACGTATAACGTTATAAACTAATACGTAATGACGTATAACGTTATATACTATTACGTACTAACGTATAACGTTATAAACTAATACGTAATGACGTATAACGTTATATACTATTACGTACTAACGTACAACGTTATACACTATTACGCAATGACGTATAACGTTATATACTATTACGCACTAACGTATAACGTTATAAGCTAATACGTACTAACGTATAACGTTATATACTATTACGTGCTAACGTATAACGTTATATACTATTTCGTGCTAACGTGTAACGTTATATACTATTACGAAATGACGTATAACGTTATATACTATTACGCAATGACGTATAACGCTATATACTATTACGTACTAACGTATAACGTTATAAACTAATACGTAATGACGTATAACGTTATATACTATTACGTACTAACGTATAACGTTATAAACTAATACGTATTATCGAATAACGTTATATACTATTACGTACTAACGTATAAGGTTATAAACTAATACGTAATGACGTATAACGTTATATACTATTACGTAATAACGTGTAACGTTATATACTAATACGTAATAACGTAAAACGTTATATACTATTACGTAATAACGTATAACGTTATATACTATTACGTAATGACGTATAACGTTATACACTATTACGTAAAGACGTATAACGTTATATACTAATACGTAATAACGTATAACGTTGTATACTATTACGTACTAACGTATAACGTTATATACTATTACGTAATGACGTATAACGTTATATACTAATACGTAATGACGTATATCGTTATATACTATTACGTACTAACGTATAACGTTATATACTATTACGTAATTACGTATAACGCTATATACTATTACGTACTAACGTATAACGTTATAAACTAATACGTAATGACGAATAACGTTATATACTATTACGTACTAACGTATAACGTTATATACTATTACGCAATGACGTATAACGTTATATACTATTACGCACTAACGTATAACGTTATAAACTAATACGTACTAACGTATAACGTTATATACTATTACGTGCTAACGTATAACGTTATATACTATTTCGTGCTAACGTGTAACGTTATATACTATTACGCAATGACGTATAACGCTATATACTATTATGTACTAAAGCATAACGTTATAAACTAATACGTAATGACGAATAACGTTATATACTATTACGTAGTAACGTATAACGTTATAAACTAATACGTAATGACGTATAACGTTATAAACTAATACGTAATGACGAGTAACGTTATATAATATTACGTACTAACGTATAACGTTATAAACTAATACGTACTAACGTATAACGTTGTATACTATTACGTACTAACGTATAACGTTATATACTAATACGTAATGACGTATAACGCTATATACTATTACGTACTAACGTATAACGTTATAAACTAATACGTAATGACGAATGACGTTATATACTATTACGTACTAACGTATAACGTTATATACTATTACGCAATGACGTATAACGCTATATACTATTACGTACTAAAGTATAACGTTATAAACTAATACGTAATGACGAATAACGTTATATACTATTACGTACTAACGTATAACGTTATAAACTAATACGTAATGACATATAACGTTATAAACTAATACGTAATGACGAGTAACGTTATATACTATTACGTACTAACGTATAACGTTATAAACTAATACGTACTAACGTATAACGTTATACACCATTACGTAAAGACGTATAACGTTATATACTAATACGTAATAACGTATAACGTTATATACTATTACGTAATGACGTATAACGCTATATACTATTACGTACTAACGTATAACGTTATAAACTAATACGTAATGACGAATAACGTTATATAGTATTACGTACTAACGAATAACGTTATATACTATTACGTAAAGACGTATAACGTTATATACAAATACGTAATAACGTACAACGTTATATCGTATTACGTGCTAACGTATAACGTTATATACTATTTCGTGCTAACGTGTAACGTTATATACTATTACGTAATGACGTATAACGTTATACACTATTACGTAAAGACGTATAACGTTATATACTAATACGTAATGACGTATATCGTTATATACTATTACGTACTAACGTATAACGTTATATACTATTACGCAATGACGTATAACGTTATATACTATTACGCTCTAACGTATAACGTTATAAACTAATACATACTAACGTATAACGTTATATACTATTACGTGCTAACGTATAACGTTATATACTATTTCGTGCTAACGTGTAACGTTATATACTATTACGTAATGACGTATAACGCTATACACTATTACGTACTAACGTGTAACGTTATATAGTATTACGTACTAACGTATAACGTTATACACTATTACGTAAAGACGTATAACGTTATATACTAATACGTAATAACGATATAACGTTATATACTATTACGTACTAACGTATAACGTTATATATTATTACGTAATGACGTATAACGCTATATACTATTACGTACTAACGTATAACGTTATAAACTAATACGTAATGACGAATAACGTTATATACTATTACGTACTAACGTATAACGTTATATATTATTACGTAATGACGTATAACGCTATATACTATTACGTACTAACGTATAACGTTATAAACTATTACGCAATGACGTATAACGTTATATACTATTACGCAATGACGTATAACGCTATATACTATTACGTACTAACGTATAACGTTATAAACTAATACGTAATGACGAATAACGTTATATACTATTACGTACTAACGTATAACGTTATATACTATTACGCAATGACGTATAACGTTATATACTATTACGCACTAACGTATAACGTTATAAACTAATACGTACTAACGTATAACGTTATATACTATTACGCAATGACGTATAACGCTATATACTATTACGTACTAACGTATAACGTTATAAACTAATACGTAATGACGAATAACGTTATATACTATTACGTACTAACGTATACCGTTATATACTATTACGCAATGACGTATAACGTTATATACTATTACGCACTAACGTATAACGTTATAAACTAATACGTACTAACGTATAACGTTATATACTATTACGTGCTAACGTGTAACGTTATATACTATTACGCAATGACGTATAACGCTATATACTATTACGTACTAAAGTATAACGTTATAAACTAATACGTAATGACGAATAACGTTATATACTATTACGTACTAACGTATAACGTTATAAACTAATACGTACTAACGTATAACGTTATAAACTAATACGTACTAATGTGTAACGTTATATACTATTACGTGCTAACGTATAACGTTATATACTAATACGTAATAACGTATAACGTTATATACTATTACGTAATGACGTATAACGCTATATACTATTACGTACTAACGTATAACGTTATAAACTAATACGTAATGACGAATAACGTTATATACTATTACGTACTAACGTATAACGTTATATACTATTACGCAATGACGTATAACGTTATATACTATTACGCACTAACGTATAACGTTATAAACTAATACGTACTAACGTATAACGTTATATACTATTACGCACTAACGTATAACGTTGTAAACTAATACGTACTAACGTATAACGTTATATACTATTACGTGCTAACGTATAACGTTATATACTATTTCGTGCTAACCTGTAACGTTATATACTATTACGTAATGACGTATAACGTTATAAACTAATACGTAATGACGAGTAACGTTATATACTATTACGTACTAACGTATAACGTTATAAACTAATACGTACTAACGTATAACGTTATAAACTAATACGTACTAATGTGTAACGTTATATAGTATTACCTGATGACGTATAACGTTGTATACTATTACGTAATAACGTGTAACGTAATATAGTATTACCTGATGACGTATAACGTTATATACTATTACGTACTAACGTATAACGTTATATACTATTACGCAATGACGTATAACGTTATATACTATTACGCAATGACGTATAACGCTATATACTATTACGTACTAAAGTATAACGTTATAAACTAATACGTAATGACGAATAACGTTATATACTATTACGTACTAACGTATAACGTTATAAACAAATACGTAATGACATATAACGTTATAAACTAATACGTAATGACGAGTAACGTTATATACAATTACGTACTAACGTATAACGTTATAAACTAATACGTACTAACGTATAACGTTATACACCATTACGTAAAGACGTATAACGTTATATACTAATACATAATAACGTATAACGTTGTATACTATTACGTACTAACGTATAACGTTATATACTATTACGTAATGACGTATAACGCTATATACTATTACGTACTAACGTATAACGTTATAAACTAATACGTAATGACGAATAACGTTATATAGTATTACGTACTAACGTATAACGTTATATACTATTACGTAAAGACGTATAACGTTATATACTAATACGTCATAACGTACAACGTTATATCGTATTACGTGCTAACGTATAACGTTATATACTATTTCGTGCTAACGTGTAACGTTATATACTATTACGTAATGACGTATAACGTTATACACTATTACGTAAAGACGTATAACGTTATATACTAATACGTAATGACGTATATCGTTATATACTATTACGTACTAACGTTTAACGTTATATTATATTACGTAATGACGTATAACGCTATATACTATTACGTACTAACGTATAACGTTATAAACTAATACGTAATGATGAAAAACGTTATATACAATCCGTACTAACGTATAACGTTATATACTATTACGCAATGACGTATAACGTTATATACTATTACGCACTAACGTATAACGTTATAAACTAATACGTACTAACGTATAACGTTATATACTATTACGTGCTAACGTATAACGTTTTAAAATAATACGTAATGACGTATAACGTTATAAACTATTACGTACTAACGTACAACGTTATATACTATTACGTAATGACGTATAACGCTATATACTATTACGTACTAACGTATAACGTTATAAACTAATACGTAATGACGAATAACGTTATATACTATTACGTACTAACGTATAACGTTATATACTATTACGCAATGACGTATAACGTTATATACTATTACGTGCTAACGTATAACGTTATATACTATTTCGTGCTAACGTGTAACGTTATATACTATTACGCAATGACGTATAACGTTATACACTATTACGTAAAGACGTATAACGTTATATACTAATACGTAATAACGTATAACGTTATATACTATTACGTACTAACGTATAACGTTATATATTATTACGTAATGACGTATAACGCTATATACTATTACGTACTAACGTATAACGTTATAAACTAATACGTAATGACGAATAACGTTATATAATATTACGTACTAACGTATAACGTTATATACTATTACGCAATAACGTATAACGTTAAATACTATTACGAAATGACGTATAACGCTATATACTATTACGTACTAACGTATAACGTTATAAACTATTACGCAATGACGTATAACGTTATATACTATTACGCAATGAGGTATAACGCTATATACTATTACGTACTAACGTATAACGTTATAAACTAATACGTAATGACGTATAACGTTATATACTATTACGTACTAACGTATAACGTTATAAACTAATACGTATTAACGTATAACGTTATAAACTAATACGTACTAACGTATAACGTTATATACTATTACGTACTAACGTGAAACGTTATATAGTATTACCTGATGACGTATAACGTTATATACTATTACGTACTAACGTGTAACGTTATATAGTATTACGTAATGACGTATAACGCTATATACTATTACGTAATAACGTATAACGTTATATACTATTACGTACTAACGTGAAACGTTATATAGTATTACCTGATGACGTATAACGTTATATACTATTACGTACTAACGTGTAACGTTATATACTAATACCTAATAACGTAAAACATTATATACTATTACGTAATAACGTATAACGTTATATACTATTACGTAATGACGTATAACGTTATATACTAATACGTAATAACGTATAACGTTACATCGTATTACGTGCTAACGTATAACGTTATATACTAATACGTAATAACGTAAAACGTTATATACTATTACGTAATAACGTATAACGTTATATACTATTACGTACTAACGTATAACGTTATATACTATTTCGTGCTAACGTGTAACGTTATATACTATTACGTAATGACGTATAACGTTATACACTATTACGTAAAGACGTATAACGTTATATACTAATACGTAATGACGTATAACGTTATATACTATTACGTACTAACGTATAACGTTATATTATATTACGTAATGACGTATAACGCTATATACTATTACGTACTAACGTATAAAGTTATAAACTAATACGTAATGATGAATAACGTTATATACAATCCGTACTAACGTATAACGTTATATACTATTACGCAATGACGTATAACGTTATATACTATTACGCACTAACGTATAACGTTATAAACTAATACGTACTAACGTATAACGTTATATACTATTACGTGCTAACGTATAACGTTATAAAATAATACGTAATGACGTATAACGTTATAAACTATTACGTACTAACGTACAACGTTATATACTATTACGTAATGACGTATAACGCTATATACTATTACGTACTAACGTATAACGTTATAAACTAATACGTAATGACGAATAACGTTATATACTATTACGTACTAACGTGAAACGTTATATAGTATTACCTGATGACGTATAACGTTATATACTATTACGTACTAACGTGTAACGTTATATACTAATACGTAATAACGTAAAACGTTATATACTATTACGTAATAACGTATAACGTTATATACTATTACGTAATGACATATAACGTTATATACTAATACGTAATAACGTATAACGTTATATCGTATTACGTGCTAACGTATAACGTTATTTACTATTACGTACTAACGTGTAACGTTATAAACTAATACGTAATGACGTATAACGTTATATACTATTACGTACTAACGTACAACGTTATATACTATTACGTAATGACGTATAACGTTATAAACTAATACGTAATGACGTATAACGTTATAAACTAATACGTAATTTCGAATAACGTTATATACTATTACGTACTAACGTATAACGTTATATACTATTACGCAATGACGTATAACGTTATATACTATTACGCACTAACGTATAACGTTATAAACTAATACGTACTAACGTATAACGTTATATACTATTACGTGCTAACGTATAACGTTATATACTATTACGTACTAACGTGAAACGTTATATAGTATTACCTGATGACGTATAACGTTATATACTATTACGTACTAACGTATAACGTTATATACTATTACGCAATGACGTATAACGTTATATAATATTACGCACTAACTTATAACGTTATAAACTAATACGTACTAACGTATAACGTTATATACTATTACGTACTAACGTATAACGTTATATACTAATACGTAATAACGTATAACGTTGTATACTATTACGTACTAACGTATAACGTTATATACTATTACGTAATGACATATAACGCTATATACTATAACGTACTAACGTATAACGTTATAAACTAATACGTACTAACGTATAACGTTGTATAATATTACGTACTAACGTATAACGTTATATACTAATACGTAATAACGTATAACGTTGTATACTATTACGTACTAACGTATAACGTTATATACTATTACGTAATGACGTATAGTGCTATATACTATTACGTACTAACGTATAACGTTATAAACTAATACTTAATGACGAATAATGTTATATAGTATTACGTACTAACGTATAACGTTATATACTATTACGTAAAGACGTATAACGTTTTATACTAATACGTAATAACGTACAACGTTATATCGTATTACGTGCTAACGTATAACGTTATTTACTATTACGTACTAACGTGTAACGTTATAAACTAATACGTAATGACGTATAACGTTATATACTATTACGTACTAACGTACAACGTTATATACTATTACGTAATGACGTATAACGCTATATACTATTACGTACTAACGTATAACGTTATAAACTAATACGTAATTTCGAATAACGTTATATACTATTACGTACTAACGTATAACGTTATATACTATTACGCAATGACGTATAACGTTATATACTATTACGCACTAACGTATAACGTTATAAACTAATACGTACTAACGTATAACGTTATATACTATTACGTGCTAACGTATAACGTTATATACTATTTCGTGCTAACGTGTAACGTTATATACTATTACGTAATGACGTATAACGCTATATACAATTACGTACTAACGTGTAACGTTATATAGTATTACGTACTAACGTATAACGTTACACACTATTACGTAAAGACGTATAACGTTATATACTAATACGTAATAACGTATAACGTATAACGTTATATATTATTACGTAATGACGTATAACGCTATATACTATTACGTACTAACGTATAACGTTATAAACTAATACGTAATGACGAATAACGTTATATACTATTACGTACTAACGTATAACGTTATATACTATTACGTACTAACGTATAACGTTATATACTATTACGTAATAACGTATAACGTTGTATACTATTACGTACTAACGTATAACGTTATATACTAATACGTAATAACGTATAACGTTGTATACTATTACGTACTAACGTATAACGTTATATACTATTACGTAATGACGTATAACGCTATATTCTATTACGTACTAACGTATAACGTTATAAACTAATACTTAATGACGAATAATGTTATATAGTATTACGTACTAACGTATAACGTTATATACTATTACGTAAAGACGTATAACGTTATATACTAATACGTAATAACGTACAACGTTATATCGTATTACGTGCTAACGTATAACGTTATATACTATTACGTACTAACGTGTAACGTTATAAACTAATACGTAATGACGTATAACGTTATATACTATTACGTACTAACGTATAACGTTATAAACTAATACGTAATGACGAATAACGTTATATAGTATTACGTACTAACGTATAACGTTATAAACTAATACGTACTAACGTATAACGTTATATACTTTTACGTGCTAACGTATAACGTTATATACTATTTCGTGCTAACGTGTAACGTTATATACTATTACGTAATGACGTATAACGCTATATACTATTACGTACTAACGTGTAACGTTATATAGTATTACGTACTAACGTATAACGTTACACACTATTACGTAAAGACGTATAACGTTATATACTAATACGTAATAACGTATAACGTATAACGTTATATATTATTACGTAATGACGTATAACGCTATATACTATTACGTACTAACGTATAACGTTATAAACTAATACGTAATGACGAATAACGTTATATACTATTACGTACTAACGTATAACGTTATATACTATTACGTACTAACGTATAACGTTATATACTATTACGTAATAACGTATAACGTTGTATACTATTACGTACTAACGTATAACGTTATATACTAATACGTAATAACGTATAACGTTGTATACTATTACGTACTAACGTATAACGTTATATACTATTACGTAATGACGTATAACGCTATATACTATTACGTACTAACGTATAACGTTATAGACTAATACGTAATGACGAATAACGTTATATAGTATTACGTACTAACGTATAACGTTATATACTATTACGTAAAGACGTATAACGTTATATACTATTACGCACTAACGTATAACGTTATAAACTAATACGAACTAACGTATAACGTTATATACTTTTACGTGCTAACGTATAACGTTATATACTATTTCGTGCTAACGTGTAACGTTATATACTATTACGTAATGACGTATAACGCTATATACAATTACGTACTAACGTATAACGTTATATACTAATACGTAATAACGTATAACGTTATAAACTAATACGTAATGACGAATAACGTTATATACTATTACGTACTAACGTATAAAGTTATAAACTAATACGTAATGACGTATAACGTTATAAACTAATACGTAATGACGAATAACGTTATGTACTATTACGTACTAACGTATAACGTTATAAACTAATACGTACTAACGTATAACGTTATTGAGTATTACCTTATAGCGTATAACGTTATATACTAATACGTAATAACGTAAAACGTTATATACTATTACGTAATAACGTATAACGTTATATACTATTACGTAATGACGTATAACGTTATACACTATTACGTAAAGACGTATAACGTTATATACTAATACGTAATAACGTATAACGTTGTATACTATTACGTACTAACGTATAACGTTATATACTATTAAGTACTAACGTATTACGTTATTTACTATTACGCAATGACGTATAACGTTATATACTATTACGCAATGACGTATAACGCTATATACTATTACGTACTAAAGTATAACGTTATAAACTAATACGTAATGACGAATAACGTTATATACTATTACGTACTAACGTATAACGTTATAAACTAATACGTAATGGCGTATAACGTTATAAACTAATACGTAATGACGAGTAACGTTATATACTATTACGTACTAACGTATAACGTTATAAACTAATACGTACTAACGTATAACGTTATACACCATTACGTAAAGACGTATAACGTTATATACTAATACGTAATAACGTATAACGTTGTATACTATTACGCACTAACTTATAACGTTATAAACTAATATGTACTAACGCATAACGTTATATACTATTACGTGCTAACGTATAACGTTATAAACTAATACGTACTAACGTATAACGTTATAACCTAATACGTACTAATGTGTAACGTTATATAGTATTACCTGATGACGTTTAACGTTGTATACTATTACGTAACAACGTGTAACGTAATATAGTATTACCTGATGACGTATAACGTTATATACTATTAAGTACTAACGTATAACGTTATTTACTATTACGCAATGACGTATAACGTTATATACTATTACGCAATGACGTATAACGCTATATACTATTACGTACTAACGTATAACGTTATAAACTAATACGTAATGACGAATAACGTTATATAGTATTACGTACTAACGTATAACGTTATAAACTAATACGTACTAACGTATAACGTTATATACTTTTACGTGCTAACGTATAACGTTATATACTATTTCGTGCTAACGTGTAACGTTATATACTATTACGTAAAGACGTATAACGTTATATACTAATACGTAATAACGTATAACGTTATAAACTAATACGTAATGACGAATAACGTTATATACTATTACGTACTAACGTATAAAGTTATAAACTAATACGTAATGACGTATAACGTTATAAACTAATACGTAATGACGAGTAACGTTATATACTATTACGTACTAACGTATAACGTTATAAACTAATACGTACTAACGTATAACGTTATACACCATTACGCAAAGACGTATAACGTTATATGCTAATACGTAATAACGTATAACGTTGTATACTATTACGTACTAACGTATAACGTTATATACTATTACGTAATGACGTATAACGCTATATACTATTACGTACTAACGTATAACGTTATAAACTAATACGTAATGACGAATAACGTTATATACTATTACGTACTAACGTATAACGTTATATACTATTACGCAATGACGTATAACGTTATATACTATTACGCAAGGACGTATAACGCTATATACTACTACGTACTAACGTATAACGTTATAAACTATTACGCAATGACGTATAACGTTATATACTATTACGCAATGACGTATAACGCTATATACTATTACGTACTAACGTATAACGTTATAAACTAATACGTACTAACGAATAACGCTATATACTATTACGTACTAACGTATAATGTTATAAACTAATACGTAATGACGTATAACGTTATAAACTAATACGTAATGACGAATAACGTTATGTACTATTACGTACTAACGTATAACGTTATAAACTAATACGTACTAACGTATAACGTTATTGAGTATTACCTTATAGCGTATAACGTTATATACTAATACGTAATAACGTAAAACGTTATATACTATTATGTAATAACGTATAACGTTATATACTATTACGTAATGACGTATAACGTTATACACTATTACGTAAAGACGTATAACGTTATATACTAATACGTGATAACGTATAACGTTGTATACTATTACGTACTAACGTATAACGTTATATACTATTACGTAATGACGTATAACGTTATATACTATTACGTAATGACGTATATCGTTATATACTATTACGCACTAACGTATAACGTTATAAACTAATACGTACTAACGTATAACGTTATATACTATTACGTGCTAACGTGTAACGTTATATACTATTACGTAATGACTTATAACGTTATAAACTAATACGTAATGACGAGTAACGTTATATACTATTACGTACTAACGTATAACGTTATAAACTAATACGTACTAACGTATAACGTTATAACCTAATATGTACTAATGTGTAACGTTATATAGTATTACCTGATGACGTTTAACGTTGTATACTATTACGTAATAACGTGTAACGTAATATAGTATTACCTGATGACGTATAACGTTATATGCTATTAAGTACTAACGTATAACGTTATTTACTATTACGCAATGACGTATAACGTTATATACTAATACGTAATAACGTATAACGTTGTATACTATTACGCACTAACGTATAACGTTATAAACTAATACGTAATGACGAATAACGTTATATACTATTACGTACTAACGTATAACGTTATAAACTAATACGTAATGACGTATAACGTTATAAACTAATACGTAATGACGAGTAACGTTATACACTATTACGTAAAGACGTATAACGTTATATACTATTAAGTACTAACGTATTACGTTATTTACTATTACGCAATGACGTATAACGTTATATACTATTACGCAATGACGTATAACGCTATATACTATTACGTACTAAAGTATAACGTTATAAACTAATACGTAATGACGAATAACGTTATATACTATTACGTACTAACGTATAACGTTATAAACTAATACGTACTAACGTATAACGTTATTGAGTATTACCTTATAGCGTATAACGTTATATACTAATACGTAATGACGTATATCGTTATATACTATTACGCACTAACGTATAACGTTATAAACTAATACGTAATGAAGAATAACGTTATATACTATTACGTACTAACGTATAACGTTATATACTATTACGCAATGACGTATAACGTTATATACTATTACGCACTAACGTATAACGTTATAAACTAATACGTACTAACGTATAACGTTATATACTATTACGTGCTAACGTATAACGTTATATACTATTTCGTGCTAACGTGTAACGTTATATACTATTACGTAATGACGTATGACGTTATAAACTAATACGTAATGACGAGTAACGTTATACACTATTACGTACTAACGTATAACGTTATAAACTAATACGTACTAACGTATAACGTTATAAACTAATACGTACTAATGTGTAACGTTATATAGTATTACCTGATGACGTATAACGTTGTATACTCTTACGTAATAACGTGTAACGTAATATAGTATTACCTGATGAAGTATAACGTTATATACTATTACGTACTAACGTATAACGTTATATACTATTATGCAATGACGTATAACGTTATATACTATTACGCAATGACGTATAACGCTATATACTATTACGTACTAACGTGTAACGTTATATAGTATTACGTACTAACGTATAACGTTATACACTATTACGTAAAGACGTATAACGTTATATACTAATACGTAATAACGTATAACGTTATATACTATTACGTACTAACGTATAACGTTATATATTATTTCGTAATGACGTATAACGCTATATACTATTACGTACTAACGTATAACGTTATAAACTAATACGTACTAACGCATAACGTTATATACTATTACGTACTAACGTGTAATGTTATAAACTAATACGTAATGACGTATAACGTTATAAACTAATACGTAATGACGAATAACGTTATGTACTATTACGTTCTAACGTAAAACGATATAAACTAATACGTACTAACGTATAACGTTATTGAGTACTACCTTATAGCGTATAACGTTATATACTAATACGCAATAACGTAAAACGTTATATACTATTACGAAATAACGTATAACGTTATAAACTAATACGTAATGACGTATAACGTTATAAACTAATACGTAATGACGAATAACGTTATGTACTATTACGTACTAACGTAAAACGTTATAAACTAATACGTACTAACGTATAACGTTATTGAGTATTACCTTATAGCGTATAACGTTATAAACTAATACGTACTAACGTATAACGTTATACACCATTACGTAAAGACGTATAACGTTATATACTAATACGTAACAACGTATAACGTTGTATACTATTACGTACTAACGTATAACGTTATATACTATTACGTAATGACGTATAACGCTATATACTATTACGTACTAACGTATAACGTTATAAACTAATACGTAATGACGTATAACGTTATATACTATTACGTACTAACGTATAAAGTTATAAACTAATACGTACTAACGAATAACGTTATATACTATTACGTACTAACGTATAATGTTATAAACTAATACGTACTAACGTATAACGTTATTGAGTATTACCTTATAGCGTATAACGTTATATACTAATACGTAATAACGTAAAACGTTATATACTATTACGTAATAACGTATAACGTTATAAACTAATACGTAATGACGTATAACGTTATAAACTAATACGTAATGACGAATAACGTTATGTACTATTACGTACTAACGTAAAACGTTATAAACTAATACGTACTAACGTATAACGTTATTGAGTATTACCTTATAGCGTATAACGTTATAAACTAATAGGTACTAACGTATAACGTTATACACCATTACGTAAAGACGTATAACGTTATATACTAATACGTAACAACGTATAACGTTGTATACTATTACGTACTAACGTATAACGTTATATACTATTACGTAATGACGTATAACGCTATATACTATTACGTACTGACGTATAACGTTATAAACTAATACGTAATGACGTATAACGTTATATACTATTACGCAATGACGTATAACGCTATATACTATTACGTACTAACGTATAACGTTATAAACTAATACGTAATGACGTATAACGTTATATACTATTACGTACTAACGTATAACGTTATAAACTAATACGTACTAACGAATAACGTTATATACTATTTCGTGCTAACGTGTAACGTTATATGCTATTACGTAATGACGTATAACGCTATATACTATTACGTACTAACGTGTAACGTTATATAGTATTACGTACTAACGTATAACGTTACACAATATTACGTAAAGACGTATAACGTTATATACTAATACGTAATAACGTATAACGTATAACGTTATATATTATTACGTAATGACGTATAACGCTATATACTATTACGTACTAACGTATAACGTTATAAACTAATACGTAATGACGAATACCGTTATATACTATTACGTACTAACGTATAACGTTATATACTATTACGCAATGACGTATAACGTTATATACTATTACGCAATGACGTATAACGCTATGTACTATTACGTACTAACGTATAACGTTATAAACTATTACGCAATGACGTATAACGTTATATACTATTACGCAATGACGTATAACGCTATATACTATTACGTACTAACGTATAACGTTATAAACTAATACGTAATGACGTATAACGTTATATACTATTACGTACTAACGTATAAAGTTATAAACTGATACGTACTAACGAATAACGTTATATACTATTACGTACTAACGTATAATGTTATAAACTAATACGTAATGACGTATAACGTTATATGCTATTACGTACTAACGTATAACGTTATATACTATTACGTACTAACGTATAATGTTATATACTATTACGTACTAACGTATAACGTTATATACTAATACGTAATGACGTATAACGTTATAAACAAATACGTAATGACGAAAAACGGTATGTACTATTACGTACTAACGTATAACGTTATTGAGTATTACCTTATAGCGTATAACGTTATATACTAATACGTAATAACGTAAAACGTTATATACTATTACGTAATAACGTATAACGTTATATACTATTACGTAATGACGTATAACGTTATACACTATTACGTAAAGACGTATAACGTTATATACTAATACGTAATAACGTATAACGTTGTATACTATTACGTACTAACGTATAACGTTATATACTATTACGTAATGTCGTATAACGTTATATACTATTACGTAATGACGTATAACGTTATACACTATTACGTAAAGACGTATAACGTTATATACTAATACGTAATAACGTATAACGTTATATACTATTACGTAATGACGTATAACGCTATATACTATTACGTACTAACGTGTAACGTTATATAGTATTACGTACTAACGTATAACGTTATACACTATTACGTAAAGACGTATAACGTTATATACTAATACGTAATAACGTATAACGTTATATATTATTACGTACTAACGTATAACGTTATATATTATTACGTAATGACGTATAACGCTATATACTATTACGTACTAACGTATAACGTTATAAACTAATACATACTAACGAATAACGATATATACTATTACGTACTAACGTATAATGTTATAAACTAATACGTAATGACGTATAACGTTATAAACTAATACGTAATGACGAATAACGTTATGTACTATTACGTACTAACGTAAAACGTTATAAACTAATACGTACTAACGTATAACGTTATTGAGTATTACCTTATAGCGTATAACGTTATATACTAATACGTAATAACGTAAAACGTTATATACTATTACGTAATAACGTATAACGTTATAAACTAATACGTAATGACGTATAACGTTATAAAATAATACGTAATGACGAATAACGTTATGTACTATTACGTACTAACGTAAAACGTTATAAACTAATACGTACTAACGTATAACGTTATTGAGTATTACCTTATAGCGTATAACGTTATATGCTAATACGTAATAACGTAAAACGTTATATACTATTACGTAATAACGTATAACGTTATATACTAATACGTAATAACGTAAAACGTTATATACTATTACGTAATAACGTATAACGTTATATACTATTATGTAATGACGTATAACGTTATACACTATTACGTAGAGACGTATAACGTTATATACTAATACGTAATAACGTATAACGTTGTATACTATTACGTACTAACGTATAACGTTATATACCATTACGTACTAACGTATAACGTTATATACTATTACGTACTAACGTATAACGTTATATACTATTACGTACTAATGTATAATGTTATATACTATTACGTACTAACGTATAACGTTATATACTAATACGTAATGACGTATAACGTTATAAACTAATACGTAATGACGAATAACGTTATGTACTATTACGTACTAACGTATAACGTTATAAACTAGTACGTACTAACGTTTAACGTTATTGAGTATTACCTTATAGCGTATAACGTTATATACTAATAAGTAATAACGTAAAACGTTATATACTAATACGTAATGACGAATAACGTTATATACTATTACGTACTAACGTATAACGTTATAAACTAATACGTAATGACGTATAACGTTATAAACTAATACGTAATGACGACTAACGTTATATACTATTACGTACTAACGTATAACGTTATAAACTAATACGTACTAACGTATAACGTTATATACTAATAAGTAATAACGTAAAACGTTATATACTATTACGTAATAACGTATAACGTTATATACTAATACGTAGTGACGTATATCGTTATATACTATTACGTACTAACGTATAACGTTATATACTATTACGTAAAGACGTATAACGTTATATACTAATACGTAATAACGTACAACGTTATATCATATTACGTGCTAACGTATAACGTTATATACTATTACGTACTAACGTGTAACGTTATAAACTAATACGTAATGACGTATAACGTTATATACTATTACGTACTAACGTACAACGTTATATACTATTACGTAATAACGTATAACGCTATATACTTTACGTACTAACGTATAACGTTATAAACTAATACGTAATGACGAACAACGTTATATACTATTACGTACTAACGTATAACGTTATATACTATTACGCAATGACGTATAACGTTATATACTATTACGCACTAACGTATAACGTTATAAACTAATACGAACTAACGTATAACATTATATACTATTACGTGCTAACGTATAACGTTATATACTATTTCGTGCTAACGTGTAACGTTATATACTATTACGTAATGACGTATAACGCTATATACTATTACGTACTAACGTGTAACGTTATATAGTATTACGTACTAACGTATAACGTTACACACTATTACGTAAAGACGTATAACGTTATATACTAATACGTAATAACGTATAACGTTATAAACTAATACGTAATGACGAATAACGTTATATACTATTACGTACTAACGTATAACGTTATAAACTAATACGTACTAACGTATAACGTTATACACCATTACGTAAAGACGTATAACGTTATATGCTAATACGTAATAACGTATAACGTTGTATACTATTACGTACTAACGTATAACGTTATATAGTATTACGTACTAACGTATAACGTTATACACTATTACGTAAAGACGTATAACGTTATATACTAATACGTAATAACGTATAACGTTATATACTATTACGTACTAACGTATAACGTTATATATTATTACGTAATGACGTATAACGCTATATACTATTACGTACTAACGTATAACGTTATAAACTAATACGTAATGACGAATAACGTTATATACTATTACGTACTAACGTATAACGTTATATACTATTACGCAATGACGTATAACGTTATATACTATTACGCACGACGTATAACGCTATATCCTATTACGTACTAACGTATAACGTTATAAACTATTACGCAATGTCGTATAACGTTATATACTATTACGCAATGACGTATAACGCTATATACTATTACGCACTAACGTATAACGTTATAAACTAATACGTAATAACGTATAACGTTATATACTATTACGTACTAACGTATAACGTTATAAACTAATACGTACTAACGAATAACGTTATATACTATTACGTACTAACGTATAATGTTATAAACTAATACGTAATGACGTATAACGTTATAAACTAATACGTAATGACGAATAACGTTATAAACTAATACGTAATGACGAATAACGTTATGTACTATTACGTACTAACGTATAACGTTATAAACTAATACGTACTAACGTATAACGTTATTGAGTATTACCTTATAGCGTATAACGTCATATACTAATACGTAATAACGTAAAACGTTATATACTATTACGCAATGACGTATAACGCTATATACTATTACGTACTAACGTATAACGTTATAAACTATTACGCAATGACGTATAACGTTATATACTATTACGCAATGACGTATAACGTTATATACTATTACGTACTAACGTATAACGTTATAAACTAATACGTACTAACGTATAACGTTATAAACTAATACGTACTAACGAATAACGTTATATACTATTACGTACTAACGTATAATGTTATAAACTAATACGTAATGACGTATAACGTTATAAACTAATACGTAATGACGAATAACGTTATGTACTATTACGTACTAACGTATAATGTTATAAACTAATACGTAATGACGTATAACGTTATAAACTAATACGTAATGACGAACAACGTTATATACTATTACGTACTAACGTATAACGTTATATACTATTACGCAATGACGTATAACGTTATATACTATTACGCACTAACGTATAACGTTATAAACTAATACGAACTAACGTATAACATTATATACTATTACGTGCTAACGTATAACGTTATATACTATTTCGTGCTAACGTGTAACGTTATATACTATTACGTAATGACGTATAACGCTATATACTATTACGTACTAACGTGTAACGTTATATAGTATTACGTACTAACGTATAACGTTACACACTATTACGTAAAGACGTATAACGTTATATACTAATACGTAATAACGTATAACGTTATAAACTAATACGTAATGACGAATAACGTTATATACTATTACGTACTAACGTATAACGTTATAAACTAATACGTACTAACGTATAACGTTATACACCATTACGTAAAGACGTATAACGTTATATGCTAATACGTAATAACGTATAACGTTGTATACTATTACGTACTAACGTATAACGTTATATAGTATTACGTACTAACGTATAACGTTATACACTATTACGTAAAGACGTATAACGTTATATACTAATACGTAATAACGTATAACGTTATATACTATTACGTACTAACGTATAACGTTATATATTATTACGTAATGACGTATAACGCTATATACTATTACGTACTAACGTATAACGTTATAAACTAATACGTAATGACGAATAACGTTATATACTATTACGTACTAACGTATAACGTTATATACTATTACGCAATGACGTATAACGTTATATACTATTACGCACGACGTATAACGCTATATCCTATTACGTACTAACGTATAACGTTATAAACTAATACGTAATAACGTATAACGTTATATACTATTACGTACTAACGTATAACGTTATAAACTAATACGTACTAACGAATAACGTTATATACTATTACGTACTAACGTATAATGTTATAAACTAATACGTAATGCCGTATAACGTTATAAACTAATACGTAATGACGAATAACGTTATGTACTATTACGTACTAACGTATAACGTTATAAACTAATACGTACTAACGTATAACGTTATTGAGTATTACCTTATAGCGTATAACGTCATATACTAATACGTAATAACGTAAAACGTTATATACTATTACGCAATGACGTATAACGCTATATACTATTACGTACTAACGTATAACGTTATAAACTATTACGCAATGACGTATAACGTTATATACTATTACGCAATGACGTATAACGTTATATACTATTACGTACTAACGTATAACGTTATAAACTAATACGTACTAACGTATAACGTTATAAACTAATACGTACTAACGAATAACGTTATATACTATTACGTACTAACGTATAATGTTATAAACTAATACGTAATGACGTATAACGTTATAAACTAATACGTAATGACGAATAACGTTATGTACTATTACGTACTAACGTATAATGTTATAAACTAATACGTAATGACGTATAACGTTATAAACTAATACGTAATGACGAATAACGTTATGTACTATTACGTACTAACGTAAAACGTTATAAACTAATACGTACTAACGTATAACGTTATTGAGTATTACCTTATAGCGTATAACGTTATATACTAATACGTAATAACGTAAAACGTTATATACTATTACGTAATAACGTATAACGTTATAAACTAATACGTAATGACGTATAACGTTATAAACTAATACGTAATGACGAATAACGTTATGTACTATTACGTACTAACGTAAAACGTTATAAACTAATACGTACTAACGTATAACGTTATTGAGTATTACCTTATAGCGTATAACGTTATAAACTAATACGTACTAACGTATAACGTTATACACCATTACGTAAAGACGTATAACGTTATATACTATTACGCAATGACGTATAACGCTATATACTATTACGTACTAACGTATAACGTTATAAACTAATACGTAATGACGTATAACGTTATATACTATTACGTACTAACGTATAACGTTATAAACTAATACGTACTAACGAATAACGTTATATACTATTTCGTACTAACGTGTAACGTTATATACTATTACGTAATGACGTATAACGATATATACTATTACGTACTAACGTGTAACGTTATATAGTATTACGTACTAACGTATAACGTTACACACTATTACGTAAAGACGTATAACGTTATATACTAATACGTAATAACGTATAACGTATAACGTTATATATTATTACGTAATGACGTATAACGCTATATACTATTACGTACTAACGTATAACGTTATAAACTAATACGTAATGACGAATAACGGTATATATTATTACGTACTAACGTATAACGTTATATACTATTACGCAATGACGTATAACGTTATATACTATTACGCAATGACGTATAACGCTATATACTATTACGTACTAACGTATAACGTTATAAACTATTACGCAATGACGTATAACGTTATATACTATTACGCAATGACGTATAACGCTATATACTATTACGTACTAACGTATAACGTTATAAACTAATACGTAATGACGTATAACGTTATATACTATTACGTACTAACGTATAACGTTATAAACTAATACGTACTAACGAATAACGTTATATACTATTACGTACTAACGTATAATGTTATAAACTAATACGTAATGACGTATAACGTTATATACTATTACGTACTAACGTATAACGTTATATACTATTACGTACTAACGTATAATGTTATATACTATTACGTACTAACGTATAACGTTATATACTAATACGTAATGACGTATAACGTTATAAACTAATACGTAATGACGAATAACGGTATGTACTATTACGTACTAACGTATAACGTTATAAACTAATACGTACTAACGAATAACGATATATACTATTACGTACTAACGTATAATGTTATAAACTAATACGTAATGACGTATAACGTTATAAACTAATACGTAATGACGAATAACGTTATGTACTATTACGTAATAACGTATAACGTTATATACTATTACGTAATGACGTATAACGTTATACACTATTACGTAGAGACGTATAACGTTATATACTAATACGTAATAACGTAAAACGTTATATACTATTACGTAATAACGTATAACGTTATATACTATTACGTAATGACGTATAACGTTATAAACTAATACGTAATGACGAATAACGTTATGTACTATTACGTACTAACGTAAAACGTTATAAACTAATACGTACTAACGTATAACGTTATTGAGTATTACCTTATAGCGTATAACGTTATATACTAATACGTAATAACGTAAAACGTTATATACTATTACGTAATAACGTATAACGTTATATACTAATACGTAATAACGTAAAACGTTATATACTATTACGTAATAACGTATAACGTTATATACTATTACGTAATGACGTATAACGTTATACACTATTACGTAGAGACGTATAACGTTATATACTAATACGTAATAACGTAAAACGTTATATACTATTACGTAATAACGTATAACGTTATATACTATTACGTAATGACGTATAACGTTATAAACTAATACGTACTAACGTATAACGTTGTATACTATTACGTACTAACGTATAACGTTATATAATAATACGTAATGACGAATAACGTTATATACTATTACGTACTAACGTATAACGTTATATACTATTACGCAATGACGTATAACGTTATATACTATTACGTAATAACGTATAACGTTATAAACTAATACGGAATGACGTATAACGTTATAAACTAATACGTAATGACGAATAACGTTATATACTATTACGTACTAACGTATAACGTTATAAACTAATACGTACTAACGTATAACGTTATACACCATTACGTAAAGACGTATAACGTTATATGCTAATACGTAATAACGTATAACGTTGTATACTATTACGTACTAATGTATAACGTTATATAGTATTACGTACTAACGTATAACGTTATACACTATTACGTAAAGACGTATAACGTTATATACTAATACGTAATAACGTATAACGTTATATACTATTACGTACTAACGTATAACGTTATATATTATTACGTAATGACGTATAACGCTATATACTATTACGTACTAACGTATAACGTTATAAACTAATACGTAATGATGAATAACGTTATATACTATTACGTACTAACGTATAACGTTATATACTATTACGCAATTACGTATAACGTTATATACTATTACGCAAGGATGTATAACGCTATATACTATTACGTACTAACGTATAACGTTATAAACTATTACGCAATGACGTATAACGTTATATACTATTACGCAATGACGTATAACGCTATATACTATTACGTACTAACGTATAACGTTATAAACTAATACGTAATAACGTATAACGTTATATACTATTACGTACTAACGTATAACGTTATAAACTAATACGTACTAACGTATAACGTTGTATACTATTACGTACTAACGTATAACGTTATATAATAATACGTAATGACGAATAACGTTATATACTATTACGTACTAACGTATAACGTTATATACTATTACGCAATGACGTATAACGTTATATACTATTACGCACTAACGTATAACGTTATAAACTAATACGAACTAACGTATAACGTTATATACTATTACGCAATGACGTATAACGCTATATACTATTACGTACTAACGTATAACGTTATATACTATTACGCAATGACGTATAACGCTATATACTATTACGTACTAACGTATAACGTTATAAACTAATACTTAATAACGTATAACGTTATATACTATTACGTACTAACGTATAACGTTATAAACTAATACGTACTAACGTATAACGTTGTATACTATTACGTGCTAACGTATAACGTTATATACTATTTCGTGCTAACGTGTAACGTTATATACTATTACGTAATGACGTATAACGCTATATACTATTACGTACTAAGGTGTAACGTTATATAGTATTACGTACTAACGTATAACGTTACACACTATTACGTAAAGACGTATAACGTTATATACTAATACGTAATAACGTATAACGTTATTGAGTATTACCTTATAGCGTATAACGTTATATACTAATACGTAATAACGTAAAACGTTATATACTATTACGTAATAACGTATAACGTTATATACTAATACGTAATAACGTAAAACGTTATATACTATTACGTAATGACGTATAACGTTATAAACTAATACGTACTAACGTATAACGTTGTATACTATTACGTACTAACGTATAACGTTATATACTATTACGTACTAACGTATAACGTTATAAACTAATACGTACTAACGTATAACGTTATACACCATTACGTAAAGACGTATAACGTTATATGCTAATACGTAATAACGTATAACGTTGTATACTATTACGTACTAATGTATAACGTTATATAGTATTACGTACTAACGTATAACGTTATACACTATTACGTAAAGACGTATAACGTTATATACTAATACGTAATAACGTATAACGTTATATACTATTACGTACTAACGTATAACGTTATATATTATTACGTAATGACGTATAACGCTATATACTATTACGTACTAACGTATAACGTTATAAACTAATACGTAATGATGAATAACGTTATATACTATTACGTACTAACGTATAACGTTATATACTATTACGCAATTACGTATAACGTTATATACTATTACGCAAGGATGTATAACGCTATATACTATTACGTACTAACGTATAACGTTATAAACTATTACGCAATGACGTATAACGTTATATACTATTACGCAATGACGTATAACGCTATATACTATTACGTACTAACGTATAACGTTATAAACTAATACGTAATAACGTATAACGTTATATACTATTACGTACTAACGTATAACGTTATAAACTAATACGTACTAACGTATAACGTTGTATACTATTACGTCCTAACGTATAACGTTATATAATAATACGTAATGACGAATAACGTTATATACTATTACGTACTAACGTATAACGTTATATACTATTACGCAATGACGTATAACGTTATATACTATTACGCACTAACGTATAACGTTATAAACTAATACGAACTAACGTATAACGTTATATACTATTACGCAATGACGTATAACGCTATATACTATTACGTACTAACGTATAACGTTATATACTATTACGCAATGACGTATAACGCTATATACTATTACGTACTAACGTATAACGTTATAAACTAATACGTAATAACGTATAACGTTATATACTATTACGTACTAACGTATAACGTTATAAACTAATACGTACTAACGTATAACGTTGTATACTATTACGTGCTAACGTATAACGTTATATACTATTTCGTGCTAACGTGTAACGTTATATACTATTACGTAATGACGTATAACGCTATATACTATTACGTACTAAGGTGTAACGTTATATAGTATTACGTACTAACGTATAACGTTACACACTATTACGTAAAGACGTATAACGTTATATACTAATACGTAATAACGTATAACGTTATAAACTAATACGTAATGACGAATAACGTTATATACTATTACGTACTAACGTATAACGTTATAAACTAATACGTACTAACGTATAACGTTATACACCATTACGTAAAGACGTATAACGTTATATGCTAATACGTAATAACGTATAACGTTGTATACTATTACGTACTAATGTATAACGTTATATACTATTACGTAATGACGTATAACGCTATATACTATTACGTACTAACGTGTAACGTTATATAGTATTACGTAATAACGTATAACGTTATAGACTATTACGTAAAGACGTATAACGTTATATACTAATACGTAATAACGTATAACGTTATATACTATTACGTACTAACGTATAACGGTATATACTATTACGTAATGACGTATAACGTTATATACTATTACGTAATGGCGTATAACGTTATGCACTATTACGTAAAGACGTATAACGTTATATACTAATACGTAATAACGTATAATGTTATATACTATTACGTAATGATGTATAACGCTATATACTATTACGTACTAACGTGTAACGTTATATAGTATTACGTAATAACGTATAACGTTATACACTATTACGTAAAGACGTATAACGTTATATACTAATACGTAATAACGTATAACGTTATATACTATTACGTACTAACGTATAACGTTATATATTATTACGTAATGACGTATAACGCTATATACTATTACGTACTAACGTATAACGTTATAAACTAATACGTACTAACGAATAACGATATATACTATTACGTACTAACGTATAATGTTATAAACTAATACGTAATGACGTATAACGTTATAAACTAATACGTAATAAACGAATAACGTTATGTACTATTACGTACTAACGTAAAACGTTATAAACTAATACGTACTAACGTATAACGTTATTGAGTATTACCTTATAGCGTATAACGTTATATACTAATACGTAATAACGTAAAACGTTATATACTATTACGTGATAACGTATAACGTTATAAACTAATACGGAATGACGTATAACGTTATAAACTAATACGTAATAACGAATAACGTTATGTACTATTACGTACTAACGTAAAACGTTATAAACTAATACGTACTAACGTATAACGTTATTGAGTATTACCTTATAGCGTATAACGTTATATACTAATACGTAATAACGTAAAACGTTATATACTATTACGTAATAACGTATAACGTTATATACTAATACGTAATAACGTAAAACGTTATATACTATTACGTAATAACGTATAACGTTATATACTATTACGTAATGACGTATAACGTTATACACTATTACGTAGAGACGTATAACGTTATATACTAATACGTAATAACGTAAAACGTTATATACTATTACGTAATAACGTATAACGTTATATACTATTACGTAATGACGTATAACGTTATATACTAATACGTAGTGACGTATATCGTTATATACTATTACGTTCTAACGTATAACGTTATATACTATTACGTAATGACGTATAACGCTATATACTATTACGTAATAACGTATAACGTTATAAACTAATACGTAATGACGAATAACGTTATATACTATTACGTACTAACGTATAACGTTATAAACTAATACGTAATGACGTATAACGTTATAAACTAATACGTAATGACGAGTAACGTTATATACTATTACGTACTAACGTATAACGTTATAAACTAATACGTACTAACGTATAACGTTGTATACTATTACGTACTAACGTATAACGTTATATAATAATACGTAATGACGAATAACGTTATATACTATTACGTACTAACGTATAACGTTATATACTATTACGCAATGACGTATAACGTTATATACTATTACGCACTAACGTATAACGTTATAAACTAATACGAACTAACGTATAACATTATATACTATTACGTGCTAACGTATAACGTTATATACTATTTCGTGCTAACGTGTAACGTTATATACTATTACGTAATGACGTGTAACGCTATATACTATTACGTACTAACGTGTAACGTTATATAGTATTACGTACTAACGTATAACGTTACACACTATTACGTAAAGACGTATAACGTTATATACTAATACGTAATAACGTATAACGTTGTATACTATTACGTACTAACGTATAACGTTATAAACTAATACGTAATGACGTATAACGTTATAAACTAATACGTAATGACGAATAACGTTATATACTATTACGTACTAACGTATAACGTTATAAACTAATACGTACTAACGTATAACGTTATACACCATTACGTAAAGACGTATAACGTTATATGCTAATACGTAATAACGTATAACGTTGTATACTATTACGTACTAATGTATAACGTTATATAGTATTACGTACTAACGTATAACGTTATACACTATTACGTAAAGACGTATACCGTTATATACTAATACGTAATAACGTATAACGTTATATACTATTACGTACTAACGTATAACGTTATATATTATTACGTAATGACGTATAACGCTATATACTATTACGTACTAACGTATAACGTTATAAACTAATACGTAATGATGAATAACGTTATATACTATTACGTACTAACGTATAACGTTATTGAGTATTACCTTATAGCGTATAACGTTATATACTAATACGTAATAACGTAAAACGTTATATACTATTACGCAATGACGTATAACGCTATATACTATAACGTACTAACGTATAACGTTATAAACTAATACGTACTAACGTATAACGTTATAAACTAATACGTACTAACGAATAACGTTATATACTATTACGTACTAACGTATAATGTTATAAACTAATACGTAATGACGTATAACGTTATATACTATTACGTACTAACGTATAACGTTATATACTATTACGTACTAACGTATAATGTTATATACTATTACGTACTAACGTATAACGTTATATACTAATACGTAATGACGTATAACGTTATAAACTAATACGTAATGACGAATAACGGTATGTACTATTACGTACTAACGTATAACGTTATAAACTAATACGTACTAACGTATTACGTTATTGAGTATTACCTTATAGCGTATAACGTTATATACTAATACGTAATAACGCAAAACGTTATATACTATTACGTAATAACGTATAACGTTATATACTATTACGTAATGACGTATAACGTTATACACTATTACGTAAAGACGTATAACGTTATATACTAATACGTAATAACGTATAACGTTGTATACTATTACGTACTAACGTATAACGTTATATACTATTACGTAATGACGTATAACGTTATATACTATTACGTAATGACGTATAACGTTATGCACTATTACGTAAAGACGTATAACGTTATATACTACTACGTAATAACGTATAACGTTATATACTATTACGTACTAACGTATAACGTTATATATTATTACGTAATGACGTATAACGCTATATACTATTACGTACTAACGTATAACGTTATAAACTAATACGTACTAACGAATAACGATATATACTATTACGTACTAACGTATAATGTTATAAACTAATACGTAATGACGTATAACGTTATAAACTAATACGTAATGACGAATAACGTTATGTACTATTACGTACTAACGTAAAACGTTATAAACTAATACGTACTAACGTATAACGTTATTGAGTATTACCTTATAGCGTATAACGTTATATACTAATACGTAATAACGTAAAACGTTATATACTATTACGTAATAACGTATAACGTTATATACTATTACGTAATGACGTATAACGTTATACACTATTACGTACTAACGTAAAACGTTATAAACTAATACGTACTAACGTATAACGTTATTAAGTATTACCTTATAGCGTATAACGTTATATACTAATACGTACTAACGTAAAACGTTATAAACTAATACGTACTAACGTATAACGTTATTGAGTATTACCTTATAGCGTATAACGTTATATACTAATACGTAATAACGTAAAACGTTATATACTATTACGTAATAACGTATAACGTTATATACTATTACGTAATGACGTATAACGTTATACACTATTACGTACTAACGTAAAACGTTATAAACTAATACGTACTAACGTATAACGTTATTGAGTATTACCTTATAGCGTATAACGTTATATACTAATACGTAATAACGTAAAACGTTATATATGTACTATTACGTAATAACGTATAACGTTATATACTAATACGTAATAACGTATAACGTTATATACTATTACGTAATGACGTATAACGTTATATACTAATACGTAGTGACGTATGTCGTTATATACTATTACGTTCTAACGTATAACGTTATATACTATTACGTAATGACGTATAACGCTATATACTATTACGTAATAACGTATAACGTTATAAACTAATACGTAATGACGAATAACGTTATATACTATTACGTACTAACGTATAACGTTATAAACTAATACGTAATGACGTATAACGTTATAAACTAATACGTAATGACGAGTAACGTTATATACTATTACGTACTAACGTATAACGTTATAAACTAATACGTACTAACGTATAACGTTGTATACTATTACGTACTAACGTATAACGTTATATAATAATACGTAATGACGAATAACGTTATATACTATTACGTACTAACGTATAACGTTATATACTATTACGCAATGACGTATAACGTTATATACTATTACGCACTAACGTATAACATTATAAACTAATACGAACTAACGTATAACATTATATACTATTACGTACTAACGTATAACGTTATATACTAATACGTACTAACGTGTAACGTTATATACTATTACGTAATGACGTATAACGCTATATACTATTACGTACTAACGTGTAACGTTATATAGTATTACGTACTAACGTATAACGTTACACACTATTACGTAAAGACGTATAACGTTATATACTAATACGTAATAACGTATAACGTTATAAACTAATACGTAATGACGAATAACGTTATATACTATTACGTACTAACGTATAACGTTATAAACTAATACGTACTAACGTATAACGTTATACACCATTACGTAAAGACGTATAACGTTATATGCTAATACGTAATAACGTATAACGTTGTATACTATTACGTACTAATGTATAACGTTATATAGTATTACGTACTAACGTATAACGTTATACACTATTACGTAAAGACGTATAACGTTATATACTAATACGTAATAACGTATAACGTTATATACTATTACGTACTAACGTATAACGTTATATACTATTACGTAATGACGTATAACGCTATATACTATTACGTACTAACGTATAACGTTATAAACTAATACGTAATGATGAATAACGTTATATACTATTACGTACTAACGTATAACGTTATATACTATTACGCAATGACGTATAACGTTATATACTATTACGCAAGGATGTATAACGCTATATACTATTACGTACTAACGTATAACGTTATAAACTATTACGCAATGACGTATAACGTTATATAATATTACGCAATGACGTATAACGCTATATACTATTACGTACTAACGTATAACGTTATAAACTAATACGTAATAACGTATAACGTTATATACTATTACGTACTAACGTATAACGTTATAAACTAATACGTACTAACGAATAACGGTATATACTAATACGTACTAACGTATAATGTTATAAACTAATACGTAATGACGTATAACGTTATAAACTAATACGTACTAACGTATAACGTTATTGAGTATTACCTTATAGCGTATAACGTTATATACTAATACGTAATAACGTAAAACGTTATATACTATTACGCAATGACGTATAACGCTATATACTATTACGTACTAACGTATAACGTTATATACTATTACGTAATGACGTATAACGTTATATACTAATACGTAGTGACGTATATCGTTATATACTATTACGTTCTAACGTATAACGTTATATACTATTACGTAATGACGTATAACGCTATATACTATTACGTAATAACGTATAACGTTATAAACTAATACGTAATGACGAATAACGTTATATACTATTACGTACTAACGTATAACGTTATAAACTAATACGTACTAACGTATAACGTTGTATACTATTACGTACTAACGTATAACGTTATATAATAATACGTAATGACGAATAACGTTATATACTATTACGTACTAACGTATAACGTTATATACTATTACGCAATGACGTATAACGTTATATACTATTACGCACTAACGTATAACATTATAAACTAATACGAACTAACGTATAACATTATATACTATTACGTGCTAACGTATAACGTTATATACTATTTCGTGCTAACGTGTAACGTTATATACTATTACGTAATGACGTATAACGCTATATACTATTACGTACTAACGTGTAACGTTATATAGTATTACGTACTAACGTATAACGTTACACACTATTACGTAAAGACTTATAACGTTATATACTAATACGTAATAACGTATAACGTTATAAACTAATACGTAATGACGAATAACGTTTATACTATTACGTACTAACGTATAACGTTATAAACTAATACGTACTAACGTATAACGTTATACACCATTACGTAAAGACGTATAACGTTATATGCTAATACGTAATAACGTATAACGTTGTATACTATTACGTACTAATGTATAACGTTATATAGTATTACGTACTAACGTATAACGTTATACACTATTACGTAAAGACGTATAACGTTATATACTAATACGTAATAACGTATAACGTTATATACTATTACGTACTAACGTATAACGTTATATACTATTACGTAATGACGTATAACGCTATATACTATTACGTACTAACGTATAACGTTATAAACTAATACGTAATGATGAATAACGTTATATACTATTACGTACTAACGTATAACGTTATATACTATTACGCAATGACGTATAACGTTATATACTATTACGCAAGGATGTATAACGCTATATACTATTACGTACTAACGTATAACGTTATAAACTATTACGCAATGACGTATAACGTTATATAATATTACGCAATGACGTATAACGCTATATACTATTACGTACTAACGTATAACGTTATAAACTAATACGTAATAACGTATAACGTTATATACTATAACGTACTAACGTATAACGTTATAAACTAATACGTACTAACGAATAACGGTATATACTATTACGTACTAACGTATAATGTTATAAACTAATACGTAATGACGTATAACGTTATAAACTAATACGTACTAACGTATAACGTTATTGAGTATTACCTTATAGCGTATAACGTTATATACTAATACGTAATAACGTAAAACGTTATATACTATTACGCAATGACGTATAACGCTATATACTATTACGTACTAACGTATAACGTTATAAACTAATACGTACTAACGTATAACGTTATAAACTAATACGTACTAACGAATAACGTTATATACTATTACGTACTAACGTATAATGTTATAAACTAATACGTAATGACGTATAACGTTATATACTATTACGTACTAACGTATAACGTTATATACTATTACGTACTAACGTATAATGTTATATACTATTACGTACTAACGTATAACGTTATATACTAATACGTAATGACGTATAACGTTATAAACTAATACGTAATGACGAATAACGGTATGTACTATTACGTACTAACGTATAACGTTATAAACTAATACGTACTAACGTATAACGTTATTGAGTATTACCTTATAGCGTATAACGTTATATACTAATACGTAATAACGTAAAACGTTATATACTATTACGTAATAACGTATAACGTTATATACTATTACGTAATGACGTATAACGTTATACACTATTACGTAAAGACGTATAACGTTATATACTAATACGTAATAACGTATAACGTTGTATACTATTACGTACTAACGTATAACGTTATATACTATTACGTAATGACGTATAACGTTATATACTATTACGTAATGACGTATAACGTTATGCACTATTACGTAAAGACGTATAACGTTATATACTAATCCGTAATAACGTATAACGTTATATACTATTACGTAATGACGTGTAACGCTATATACTATTACGTACTAACGTGTAACGTTATATAGTATTACGTAATAACGTATAACGTTATACACTATTACGTAAAGACGTATAACGTTATATACTAATACGTAATAACGTATAACGTTATATACTATTACGTACTAACGTATAACGTTATATATTATTACGTAATGACGTATAACGCTATATACTATTACGTACTAACGTATAACGTTATAAACTAATACGTACTAACGAATAACGATATATACTATTACGTACTAACGTATAATGTTATAAACTAATACGTAATGACGTATAACGTTATAAACTAATACGTAATGACGAATAACGTTATGTACTATTACGTACTAACGTAAAACGTTATAAACTAATACGTACTAACGTATAACGTTATTGAGTATTACCTTATAGCGTATAACGTTATATACTAATACGTAATAACGTAAAACGTTATATACTATTACGTAATAACGTATAACGTTATAAACTAATACGGAATGACGTATAACGTTATAAACTAATACGTAATGACGAATAACGTTATGTACTATTACGTACTAACGTAAAACGTTATATACTATTACGTAATAACGTATAACGTTATATACTATTACGTAATGACGTATAACGTTATATACTAATACGTAGTGACGTATATCGTTATATACTATTACGTTCTAACGTATAACGTTATATACTATTACGTAATGACGTATAACGCTATATACTATTACGTAATAACGTATAACGTTATAAACTAATACGTAATGACGAATAACGTTATATACTATTACGTACTAACGTATAACGTTATAAACTAATACGTAATGACGTATAACGTTATAAACTAATACGTAATGACGAGTAACGTTATATACTATTACGTACTAACGTATAACGTTATAAACTAATACGTACTAACGTATAACGTTATACACCATTACGTAAAGACGTATAACGTTATATGCTAATACGTAATAACGTATAACGTTGTATACTATTACGTACTAATGTATAACGTTATATAGTATTACGTACTAACGTATAACGTTATACACTATTACGTAAAGACGTATAACGTTATATACTAATACGTAATAACGTATAACGTTATATACTATTACGTACTAACGTATAACGTTATAAACTAATACGTACTAACGAATAACGGTATATACTATTACGTACTAACGTATAATGTTATAAACTAATACGTAATGACGTATAACGTTATATACTATTACGCAAGGATGTATAACGCTACATACTATTACGTACTAACGTATAACGTTATAAACTATTACGCAATGACGTATAACGTTATATACTATTACGCAATGACGTATAACGCTATATACTATTACGTACGAACGTATAACGTTATAAACTATTACGCAATGACGTATAACGTTATATACTATTACGTAATGACGTATAACGCTATATACTATTACGTACTAACGTATAACGTTATAAACTAATACGTAATGATGAATAACGTTATATACTATTACGTACTAACGTATAACGTTATATACTATTACGCAATGACGTATAACACTATATACTATTACGTACTAACGTATAACGTTATAAACTAATACGTACTAACGTATAACGTTATAAACTAATACGTACTATCGAATAACGTTATATACTATTACGTACTAACGTATAACGTTATAAACTAATACGTACTAACGTATAACGTTATAAACTAATACGTACTAACGTATAACGTTATAAACTAATACGTACTAACGAATAACGTTATATACTATTACGTACTAACGTATAACGTTATATACTATTACGCAATGACGTATAACGTTATATACTATTACGCAATGACGTATAACGCTATATACTATTACGTACTAACGTATAACGTTATAAACTATTACGCAATGACGTATAACGTTATATACTATTACGCAATGACGTATAACGCTATATACTATTACGTACTAACGTATAACGTTATAAACTAATACGTAATGACGTATAACGTTATATACTATTACGTACTAACGTATAACGTTATAATCTAATACGTACTAACGAATAACGTTATATACTATTACGTACTAACGTATAATGTTATAAACTAATACGTAATGACGTATAACGTTATATACTATTACGTACTAACGTATAACGTTATATACTATTACGTACTAACGTATAATGTTATATACTATTACGTACTAACGTATAACGTTATATACTAATACGTAATGACGTATAACGTTATAAACTAATACGTAATGACGAATAACGGTATGTACTATTACGTACTAACGTATAACGTTATAAACTAATACGTACTAACGTATAACGTTATTGAGTATTACCTTATAGCGTATAACGTTATATACTAATACGTAATAACGTAAAACGTTATATACTATTACGTAATAACGTATAACGTTATATACTATTACGTACTAACGTATAACGTTATAAACTATTACGCAATGACGTATAACGTTATATACTATTACGCAATGACGTATAACGCTATATACTATTACGTACTAACGTATAACGTTATATACTAATACGTAATAACGTATAACGTTATATACTATTACGTACTAACGTATAACGTTATATATTATTACGTAATGACGTATAACGCTATATTCTATTACGTACTAACGTATAACGTTATAAACTAATACGTAATGATGAATAACGTTATATACTATTACGTACTAACGTATAACGTTATATACTATTACGCAATGACGTATAACGTTATATACTATTACGCAAGGATGTATAACGCTATATACTATTACGTACTAACGTATAACGTTATAAACTATTACGCAATGACGTATAACGTTATATACTATTACGCAATGACGTATAACGCTATATACTATTACGTACTAACGTATAACGTTATAAACTAATACGTAATAACGTATAACGTTATATACTATTACGTACTAACGTATAACGTTATAAACTAATACGTACTAACGAATAACGGTATATACTATTACGCACTAACGTATAATGTTTTAAACTAATACGTAATGACGTATAACGTTATAAACTAATACGTACCAACGTATAACGTTATTGAGTATTACCTTATAGCGTATAACGTTATATACTAATACGTAATAACGTAAAACGTTATATACTATTACGCATTGACGTGTAACGCTATATACTATTACGTACTAACGTGTAACGTTATATAGTATTACGTACTAACGTATAACGTTACACACTATTACGTAAAGACGTATAACGTTATATACTAATACGTAATAACGTATAACGTTGTATACTATTACGTACTAACGTATAACGTTATAAACTAATACGTAATGACGTATAACGTTATAAACTAATACGTAATGACGAATAACGTTATATACTATTACGTACTAACGTATAACGTTATAAACTAATACGTACTAACGTATAACGTTATTGAGTATTACCTTATAGCGTATAACGTTATATACTAATACGTAATAACGTAAAACGTTATATACTATTACGTAATAACGTATAACGTTATATACTATTACGTAATGACGTATAACGTTATACACTATTACGTACTAACGTAAAACGTTATAAACTAATACGTACTAACGTATAACGTTATTGAGTATTACCTTATAGCGTATAACGTTATATACTAATACGTAATAACGTAAAACGTTATATATGTACTATTACGTAATAACGTATAACGTTATATACTAATACGTAATAACGTATAACGTTATATACTATTACGTAATGACGTATAACGTTATATACTAATACGTAGTGACGTATGTCGTTATATACTATTACGTTCTAACGTATAACGTTATATACTATTACGTAATGACGTATAACGCTATATACTATTACGTAATAACGTATAACGTTATAAACTAATACGTAATGACGAATAACGTTATATACTATTACGTACTAACGTATAACGTTATAAACTAATACGTAATGACGTATAACGTTATAAACTAATACGTAATGACGAGTAACGTTATATACTATTACGTACTAACGTATAACGTTATAAACTAATACGTACTAACGTATAACGTTGTATACTATTACGTACTAACGTATAACGTTATATAATAATACGTAATGACGAATAACGTTATATACTATTACGTACTAACGTATAACGTTATATACTATTACGCAATGACGTATAACGTTATATACTATTACGCACTAACGTATAACATTATAAACTAATACGAACTAACGTATAACATTATATACTATTACGTGCTAACGTATAACGTTATATACTATTTCGTGCTAACGTGTAACGTTATATACTATTACGTAATGACGTATAACGCTATATACTATTACGTACTAACGTGTAACGTTATATAGTATTACGTACTAACGTATAACGTTACACACTATTACGTAAAGACGTATAACGTTATATACTAATACGTAATAACGTATAACGTTATAAACTAATACGTAATGACGAATAACGTTATATACTATTACGTACTAACGTATAACGTTATAAACTAATACGTACTAACGTATAACGTTATACACCATTACGTAAAGACGTACAACGTTATATGCTAATACGTAATAACGTATAACGTTGTATACTATTACGTACTAATGTATAACGTTATATAGTATTACGTACTAACGTATAACGTTATACACTATTACGTAAAGACGTATAACGTTATATACTAATACGTAATAACGTATAACGTTATATACTATTACGTACTAACGTATAACGTTATATACTATTACGTAATGACGTATAACGCTATATACTATTACGTACTAACGTATAACGTTATAAACTAATACGTAATGATGAATAACGTTATATACTATTACGTACTAACGTATAACGTTATATACTATTACGCAATGACGTATAACGTTATATACTATTACGCAAGGATGTATAACGCTATATACTATTACGTACTAACGTATAACGTTATAAACTATTACGCAATGACGTATAACGTTATATACTATTACGCAATGACGTATAACGCTATATACTATTACGTACTAACGTATAACGTTATAAACTAATACGTAATAACGTATAACGTTATATACTATTACGTACTAACGTATAACGTTATAAACTAATACGTACTAACGAATAACGGTATATACGAATACGTACTAACGTATAATGTTATAAACTAATACGTAATGACGTATAACGTTATAAACTAATACGTACTAACGTATAACGTTATTGAGTATTACCTTATAGCGTATAACGTTATATACTAATACGTAATAACGTAAAACGTTATATACTATTACGCAATGACGTATAACGCTATATACTATTACGTACTAACGTATAACGTTATATACTATTACGTAATGACGTATAACGTTATATACTAATACGTAGTGACGTATATCGTTATATACTATTACGTTCTAACGTATAACGTTATATACTATTACGTGCTAACGTATAACGTTATATACTATTTCGTGCTAACGTGTAACGTTATATACTATTACGTAATGACGTATAACGCTATATACTATTACGTACTAACGTGTAACGTTATATAGTATTACGTACTAACGTATAACGTTACACACTATTACGTAAAGACTTATAACGTTATATACTAATACGTAATAACGTATAACGTTATAAACTAATACGTAATGACGAATAACGTTTATACTATTACGTACTAACGTATAACGTTATAAACTAATACGTACTAACGTATAACGTTATACACCATTACGTAAAGACGTATAACGTTATATGCTAATACGTAATAACGTATAACGTTGTATACTATTACGTACTAATGTATAACGTTATATAGTATTACGTACTAACGTATAACGTTATACACTATTACGTAAAGACGTATAACGTTATATACTAATACGTAATAACGTATAACGTTATATACTATTACGTACTAACGTATAACGTTATATACTATTACGTAATGACGTATAACGCTATATACTATTACGTACTAACGTATAACGTTATAAACTAATACGTAATGATGAATAACGTTATATACTATTACGTACTAACGTATAACGTTATATACTATTACGCAATGACGTATAACGTTATATACTATTACGCAAGGATGTATAACGCTATATACTATTACGTACTAACGTATAACGTTATAAACTATTACGCAATGACGTATAACGTTATATAATATTACGCAATGACGTATAACGCTTTATACTATTACGTACTAACGTATAACGTTATAAACTAATACGTAATAACGTATAACGTTATATACTATAACGTACTAACGTATAACGTTATAAACTAATACGTACTAACGAATAACGGTATATACTATTACGTACTAACGTATAATGTTATAAACTAATACGTAATGACGTATAACGTTATAAACTAATACGTACTAACGTATAACGTTATTGAGTATTACCTTATAGCGTATAACGTTATATACTAATACGTAATAACGTAAAACGTTATATACTATTACGCAATGACGTATAACGCTATATACTATTACGTACTAACGTATAACGTTATAAACTAATACGTACTAACGTATAACGTTATAAACTAATACGTACTAACGAATAACGTTATATACTATTACGTACTAACGTATAATGTTATAAACTAATACGTAATGACGTATAACGTTATATACTATTACGTACTAACGTATAACGTTATATACTATTACGTACTAACGTATAATGTTATATACTATTACGTACTAACGTATAACGTTATATACTAATACGTAATGACGTATAACGTTATAAACTAATACGTAATGACGAATAACGGTATGTACTATTACGTACTAACGTATAACGTTATAAACTAATACGTACTAACGTATAACGTTATTGAGTATTACCTTATAGCGTATAACGTTATATACTAATACGTAATAACGTAAAACGTTATATACTATTACGTAATAACGTATAACGTTATATACTATTACGTAATGACGTATAACGTTATACACTATTACGTAAAGACGTATAACGTTATATACTAATACGTAATAACGTATAACGTTGTATACTATTACGTACTAACGTATAACGTTATATACTATTACGTAATGACGTATAACGTTATATACTATTACGTAATGACGTATAACGTTATGCACTATTACGTAAAGACGTATAACGTTATATACTAATACGTAATAACGTATAACGTTATATACTATTACGTAATGACGTATAACGCTATATACTATTACGTACTAACGTGTAACGTTATATAGTATTACGTAATAACGTATAACGTTATACACTATTACGTAAAGACGTATAACGTTATATACTAATACGTAATAACGTATAACGTTATATACTATTACGTACTAACGTATAACGTTATATATTATTACGTAATGACGTATAACGCTATATACTATTACGTACTAACGTATAACGTTATAAACTAATACGTACTAACGAATAACGATATATACTATTACGTACTAACGTATAATGTTATAAACTAATACGTAATGACGTATAACGTTATAAACTAATACGTAATGACGAATAACGTTATGTACTATTACGTACTAACGTAAAACGTTATAAACTAATACGTACTAACGTATAACGTTATTGAGTATTACCTTATAGCGTATAACGTTATATACTAATACGTAATAACGTAAAACGTTATATACTATTACGTAATAACGTATAACGTTATAAACTAATACGGAATGACGTATAACGTTATAAACTAATACGTAATGACGAATAACGTTATGTACTATTACGTACTAACGTAAAACGTTATATACTATTACGTAATAACGTATAACGTTATATACTATTACGTAATGACGTATAACGTTATATACTAATACGTAGTGACGTATATCGTTATATACTATTACGTTCTAACGTATAACGTTATATACTATTACGTAATGACGTATAACGCTATATACTATTACGTAATAACGTATAACGTTATAAACTAATACGTAATGACGAATAACGTTATATACTATTACGTACTAACGTATAACGTTATAAACTAATACGTAATGACGTATAACGTTATAAACTAATACGTAATGACGAGTAACGTTATATACTATTACGTACTAACGTATAACGTTATAAACTAATACGTACTAACGTATAACGTTATACACCATTACGTAAAGACGTATAACGTTATATGCTAATACGTAATAACGTATAACGTTGTATACTATTACGTACTAATGTATAACGTTATATAGTATTACGTACTAACGTATAACGTTATACACTATTACGTAAAGACGTATAACGTTATAAACTAATACGTAATGACGTATAACGTTATATACTATTACGCAAGGATGTATAACGCTATATACTATTACGTACTAACGTATAACGTTATAAACTATTACGCAATGACGTATAACGTTATATACTATTACGCAATGACGTATAACGCTATATACTATTACGTACGAACGTATAACGTTATAAACTATTACGCAATGACGTATAACGTTATATACTATTACGTAATGACGTATAACGCTATATACTATTACGTACTAACGTATAACGTTATAAACTAATACGTAATGATGAATAACGTTATATACTATTACGTACTAACGTATAACGTTATATACTATTACGCAATGACGTATAACGCTATATACTATTACGTACTAACGTATAACGTTATAAACTAATACGTACTAACGTATAACGTTATAAACTAATACGTACTATCGAATAACGTTATATACTATTACGTACTAACGTATAACGTTATAAACTAATACGTACTAACGTATAACGTTATAAACTAATACGTACTAACGTATAACGTTATAAACTAATACGTACTAACGAATAACGTTATATACTATTACGTACTAACGTATAACGTTATATACTATTACGCAATGACGTATAACGTTATATACTATTACGCAATGACGTATAACGCTATATACTATTACGTACTAACGTATAACGTTATAAACTATTACGCAATGACGTATAACGTTATATACTATTACGCAATGACGTATAACGCTATATACTATTACGTACTAACGTATAACGTTATAAACTAATACGTAATGACGTATAACGTTATATACTATTACGTACTAACGTATAACGTTATAATCTAATACGTACTAACGAATAACGTTATATACTATTACGTACTAACGTATAATGTTATAAACTAATACGTAATGACGTATAACGTTATATACTATTACGTACTAACGTATAACGTTATATACTATTACGTACTAACGTATAATGTTATATACTATTACGTACTAACGTATAACGTTATATACTAATACGTAATGACGTATAACGTTATAAACTAATACGTAATGACGAATAACGGTATGTACTATTACGTACTAACGTATAACGTTATAAACTAATACGTACTAACGTATAACGTTATTGAGTATTACCTTATAGCGTATAACGTTATATACTAATACGTAATAACGTAAAACGTTATATACTATTACGTAATAACGTATAACGTTATATACTATTACGTACTAACGTATAACGTTATAAACTATTACGCAATGACGTATAACGTTATATACTATTACGCAATGACGTATAACGCTATATACTATTACGTACTAACGTATAACGTTATATACTATTACGTAATGACGTATAACGTTATATACTATTACGTAATGACGTATAACGTTATGCACTATTACGTAAAGACGTATAACGTTATATACTAATACGTAATAACGTATAACGTTATATACTATTACGTAATGACGTATAACGCTATATACTATTACGTACTAACGTGTAACGTTATATAGTATTACGTAATAACGTATAACGTTATACACTATTACGTAAAGACGTATAACGTTATAGACTAATACGTAATAACGTATAACGTTATATACTATTACGTACTAACGTATAACGTTATATATTATTACGTAATGACGTATAACGCCATATACTATTACGTACTAACGTATAACGTTATAAACTAATACGTACTAACGAATAACGATATATACTATTACGTACTAACGTATAATGTTATAAACTAATACGTAATGACGTATAACGTTATAAACTAATACGTAATGACGAATAACGTTATGTACTATTACGTACTAACGTAAAACGTTATAAACTAATACGTACTAACGTATAACGTTATTGAGTATTACCTTATAGCGTATAACGTTATATACTAATACGTAATAACGTAAAACGTTATATACTATTACGTAATAACGTATAACGTTATAAACTAATACGGAATGACGTATAACGTTATAAACTAATACGTAATGACGAATAACGTTATGTACTATTACGTACTAACGTAAAACGTTATAAACTAATACGTACTAACGTATAACGTTATTGAGTATTACCTTATAGCGTATAACGTTGTAAACTAATACGTACTAACGTATAACGTTATACACCATTACGTAAAGACGTATAACGTTATATGCTAATACGTAATAACGTATAACGTTGTATACTATTACGTACTAACGTATAACGTTATAAACTAATACGTAATGATGAATAACGTTATATAGTATTACGTACTAACGTATAACGTTATACACTATTACGTAAAGACGTATAACGTTATATACTAATACGTAATAACGTATAACGTTATATACTATTACGTACTAACGTATAACGTTATATATTATTACGTAATGACGTATAACGCTATATACTATTACGTACTAACGTATAACGTTATAAACTAATACGTAATGATGAATAACGTTATATACTATTACGTACTAACGTATAACGTTATATACTATTACGCAATGACGTATAACGTTATATACTATTACGCAAGGATGTATAACGCTATATACTATTACGTACTAACGTATAACGTTATAAACTATTACGCAATGACGTATAACGTTATATACTATTACGCAATGACGTATAACGCTATATACTATTACGTACTAACGTATAACGTTATATATTATTACGTAATGACGTATAACGCTATATACTATTACGTACTAACGTATAACGTTATAAACTAATACGTAATGATGAATAACGTTATATACTATTACGTACTAACGTATAACGTTATATACTATTACGCAATGACGTATAACGTTATATACTATTACGCAAGGATGTATAACGCTATATACTATTACGTACTAACGTATAACGTTATAAACTATTACGCAATGACGTATAACGTTATATACTATTACGCAATGACGTATAACGCTATATACTATTACGTACTAACGTATAACGTTATAAACTAATACGTCATAACGTATAACGTTATATACTATTACGTACTAACGTATAACGGTATATACTATTACGTACTAACGTATAATGTTATAAACTAATACGTAATGACGTATAACGTTATAAACTAATACGTACTAACGTATAACGTTATTGAGTATTACCTTATAGCGTATAACGTTATATACTAATACGTAATAACGTAAAACGTTATATACTATTACGCAATGACGTATAACGCTATATACTATTACGTACTAACGTATAACGTTATAAACTAATACGTACTAACGAATAACGTTATATACTATTACGTACTAACGTATAACGTTATAAACTAATACGTACTAACGTATAACGTTATAAACTAATACGTACTAACGTATAACGTTATAAACTAATACGTACTAACGAATAACGTTATATACTATTACGTACTAACGTATAACGTTTTATACTATTACGCAATGACGTATAACGTTATATACTATTACGTACTAACGTATAACGTTATATATTATTACGTAATGACGTATAACGCTATATACTATTACGTACTAACGTATAACGTTATAAACTAATACGTAATGATGAATAACGTTATATACTATTACGTACTAACGTATAACGTTATATACTATTACGCAATGACGTATAACGTTATATACTATTACGCAAGGATGTATAACGCTATATACTATTACGTACTAACGTATAACGTTATAAACTATTACGCAATGACGTATAACGTTATATACTATTACGCAATGACGTATAACGCTATATACTATTACGTACTAACGTATAACGTTATAAACTAATACGTAATGACGTATAACGTTATATACTTTTACGTACTAACGTCTAACGTTATAAACTAATACGTACTAACGAATAACGTTATATACTATTACGTACTAACGTATAATGTTATAAACTAATACGTAATGACGTATAACGTTATATACTATTACGTACTAACGTATAACGTTATATACTATTACGTACTAACGTATAATGTTATATACTATTACGTACTAACGTATAACGTTATATACTAATACGTAATGACGTATAACGTTATAAACTAATACGTAATGACGAATAACGGTATGTACTATTACGTACTAACGTATAACGTTATAAACTAATACGTACTAACGTATAACGTTATTGAGTATTACCTTATAGCGTATAACGTTTTATACTAATACGTAATAACGTAAAACGTTATATACTATTACGTAATAACGTATAACGTTATATACTATTACGTAATGACGTATAACGTTATACACTATTACGTAAAGACGTATAACGTTATATACTAATACGTAATAACGTATAACGTTGTATACTATTACGTACTAACGTATAACGTTATATACTATTACGTAATGACGTATAACGTTATATACTATTACGTAATGACGTATAACGTTATGCACTATTACGTAAAGACGTATAACGTTATATACTAATACGTAATAACGTATAACGTTATATACTATTACGTAATGACGTATAACGCTATATACTATTACGTACTAACGTGTAACGTTATATAGTATTACGTAATAACGTATAACGTTATTCACTATTACGTAAAGACGTATAACGTTATATACTAATACGTAAGAACGTATAACGTTATATACGATTACGTACTAACGTATAACGTTATATATTATTACGTAATGACGTATAGCGCTATATACTATTACGTACTAACGTATAACGTTATATACTATTACGTACTAACGTATAACGTTATAAACTAATACGTACTAACGTATAACGTTATACACCATTACGTAAAGACGTATAACGTTATATGCTAATACGTAATAACGTATAACGTTGTATACTATTACGTACTAATGTATAACGTTATATAGTATTACGTACTAACGTATAACGTTATACACTATTACGTAAAGACGTATAACGTTATATACTAATACGTAATAACGTATAACGTTATATACTATTACGTACTAACGTATAACGTTATATATTATTACGTAATGACGTATAACGCTATATTCTATTACGTACTAACGTATAACGTTATAAACTAATACGTAATGATGAATAACGTTATATACTATTACGTACTAACGTATAACGTTATATACTATTACGCAATGACGTATAACGTTATATACTATTACGCAAGGATGTATAACGCTATATACTATTACGTACTAACGTATAACGTTATAAACTATTACGCAATGACGTATAACGTTATATACTATTACGCAATGACGTATAACGCTATATACTATTACGTACTAACGTATAACGTTATAAACTAATACGTAATAACGTATAACGTTATATACTATTACGTACTAACGTATAACGTTATAAACTAATACGTACTAACGAATAACGGTATATACTATTACGTACTAACGTATAATGTTTTAAACTAATACGTAATGACGTATAACGTTATAAACTAATACGTACCAACGTATAACGTTATTGAGTATTACCTTATAGCGTATAACGTTATATACTAATACGTAATAACGTAAAACGTTATATACTATTACGCATTGACGTATAACGCTATATACTATTACGTACTAACGTATAACGTTATAAACTAATACATACTAACGTATAACTTTATAAACTAATACGTACTAACGAATAACGTTATATACTATTACGTACTAACGTATAACGTTATAAACTAATACGTACTAACGTATAACGTTATAAACTAATACGTACTAACGTATAACGTTATAAACTAATACGTACTAACGAATAACGTTATATACTATTACGTACTAACGTATAATGTTATAAACTAATACTTAATGACGTATAACGTTATAAACTAATACGTAATGACGAATAACGTTATGTAGTATTACGTACTAACGTATAATGTTATAAACTAATACGTAGTGACGTATAACGTTATAAACTAATACGTAATGACGAATAACGTTATAAACTAATACGTAATGACGAATAACGTTATGTACTATTACGTACTAACGTATAACGTTATAAACTAATACGTAATGACGTATAACGTTATAAACTAATACGTAATGACGAATAACGTTATGTACTATTACGTACTAACGTATAACGTTATAAACTAATACGTAATGACGTATAACGTTATTGAGTATTACCTTATAGCGTATAACGTTATAAACTAATACGTACTAACGTATAACGTTATACACCATTACGTAAAGACGTATAACGTTATATACTTATACGTAATAACGTATAACGTTGTATACTATTACGTACTAACGTATAACGTTATATACTATTACGTAATGACATATAACGCTATATACTATTACGTGCTAACGTATAACGTTATAAACTAATACGTAATGACGTATAACGTTATATGCTATTACGCAATGACGTATAACGCTATATACTATTACGTACTAACGTGTAACGATATACACTATTACGTACTAACGTATAACGTTAGAAACTAATACGTAATGACGAATAACGTTATATAGTATTACGTACTAACGTATAACGTTATATACTAATACGTAATAACGTATAACGTTATATACTATTACGTACTAACGTATAACGTTATAAACTAATACGTACTAACGTATAACGTTATACACCATTACGTAAAGACGTATAACGTTATATGCTAATACGTAATAACGTATAACGTTGTATACTATTACGTACTAACGTATAACGTTATATAGTATTACGTACTAACGTATAACGTTATACACTATTACGTAAAGACGTATAACGTTATATACTAATACGTAATAACGTATAACGTTATATACTATTACGTACTAACGTATAACGTTATTGAGTATTACCTTATAGCGTATAACGTTATATACTAATACGTAATAACGTAAAACGTTATATGCTATTACGCAATGACGTATAACGCTATATACTATTACGTACTAACGTATAACGTTATAAACTATTACGCAATGACGTATAACGTTATATACCATTACGCAATGACGTATAACGTTATATACTATTACGTACTAACGTATAACGTTATAAACTAATACGTACTAACGTATAACGTTATAAACTAATACGTACTAACGAATAACGTTATATACTATTACGTACTAACGTATAATGTTATAAACTAATACGTAATGACGTATAACGTTATAAACTAATACGTAATGACGAATAACGTTATGTAGTATTACGTACTAACGTATAATGTTATAAACTAATACGTAGTGACGTATAACGTTATAAACTAATACGTAATGACGAATAACGTTATGTACTATTACGTACTAACGTATAACGTTATTGAGTATTACCTTATAGCGTATAACGTTATATACTAATACGTAATAACGTAAAACGTTATATACTATTACGTAATAACGTATAACGTTATAAACTAATACGTAATGACGTATAACGTTATAAACTAATACGTAATGACGAATAACGTTATGTACTATTACGTACTAACGTAAAACGTTATAAACTAATACGTACTAACGTATAACGTTATTGAGTATTACCTTATAGCGTATAACGTTATAAACTAATACGTACTAACGTATAACGTTATACACCATTACGTAAAGACGTATAACGTTATATACTTATACGTAATAACGTATAACGTTGTATACTATTACGTACTAAGGTATAACGTTATATACTATTACGTAATGACATATAACGCTATATACTATTACGTGCTAACGTATAACGTTATAAACTAATACGTAATGACGTATAACGTTATATACTATTACGCAATGACGTATAACGCTATATACTATTACGTACTAACGTATAACGTTATAAACTAATACGTAATGACGTATAACGTTATATACTATTACGTACTAACGTATAACGTTATAAACTAATACGTACTAACGAATAACGTTATATACTATTTCGTGCTAACGTGTAACGTTATATACTATTACGTAATGACGTATAACGCTATATACTATTACGTACTAACGTGTAACGTTATATAGTATTACGTACTAACGTATAACGTTACACACTATTACGTAAAGACGTATAACGTTATATACTAATACGTAATGACGAATAACGGTATGTACTATTACGTACTAACGTATAACGTTAAAAACTAATACGTACTAACGTAAAACGTTATATACTATTACGTAATAACGTATAACGTTATATACTATTACGTAATGACGTATAACGTTATACACTATTACGTAGAGACGTATAACGTTATATACTAATACGTAATAACGTATAACGTTGTATACTATTACGTACTAACGTATAACGTTATATACCATTACGTACTAACGTATAACGTTATATACTATAACGTACTAACGTATAACGTTATATACTATTACGTACTAACGTATAATGTTATATACTATTACGTACTAACGTATAACATTATATACTAATACGTAATGACGTATAACGTTATAAACTAATACGTAATGACGAATAACGTTATGTACTATTACGTACTAACGTATAACGTTATAAACTAGTACGTACTAACGTTTAACGTTATTGAGTATTACCTTATAGCGTATAACGTTATATACTAATAAGTAATAACGTAAAACGTTATATACTATTACGTAATAACGTATAACGTTATATACTATTACGTAATGACGTATAACGTTATATACTAATACGTAGTGACGTATATCGTTATATACTATTACGTACTAACGTATAACGTTATATACTATTACGTAATGACGTATAACGCTATATACTATTACGTACTAACGTATAACGTTATAAACTAATACGTAATGACGAATAACGTTATATACTATTACGTACTAACGTATAAAGTTATAAACTAATACGTAATGACGTATAACGTTATAAACTTATACGTAATGACGAGTAACGTTATATACTATTACGTACTAACGTATAACGTTATAAACTAATACGTACTAACGTATAACGTTGTATACTATTACATACTAACGTATAACGTTATATAATAATACGTAATTACGTATAACGTTGTATACTATTACGTACTAACGTATAACGTTATAAACTAATACGTAATGACGAATAACGTTATATAGTATTACGTACTAACGTATAACGTTATATACTATTACGTAAAGACGTATAACGTTACATACTAATACGTAATAACGTACAACGTTATATCATGTTACGTGCTAACGTATAACGTTATATACTATTACGTACTAACGTGTAACGTTATAAACTAATACGTAATGACGTATAACGTTATATACTATTACGTACTAACGTACAACGTTATATACTATTACGTAATGACGTATAACGCTATATACTATTACGTACTAACGTATAACGTTATAAACTAATACGTAATGACGAATAACGTTATATACTATTACGTACTAACGTATAACGTTATATACTATTACGCAATGACGTATAACGTTATATACTATTACGCACTAACGTATAACGTTATAAACTAATACGAACTAACGTATAACATTATATACTATTACGTGCTAACGTATAACGTTATATACTATTTCGTGCTAACGTGTAACGTTATATACTATTACGTAATGACGTATAACGCTATATACTATTACGTACTAACGTGTAACGTTATATAGTAATACGTACTAACGGATAACGTTACACACTATTACGTAAAGACGTATAACGTTATATACTAATACGTAATAACGTATAACGTTATAAACTAATACGTAATGACGAATAACGTTATATACTATTACGTACTAACGTATAACGTTATAAACTAATACGTAATGACGTATAACGTTACAAACTAATACGTAATGACGAGTAACGTTATATACTATTACGTACTAACGTATAACGTTATAAACTAATACGTACTAACGTATAACGTTATACACCATTACGTAAAGACGTATAACGTTATATGCTAATACGTAATAACGTATAACGTTGTATACTATTACGTACTAACGTATAACGTTATACACTATTACGTAAAGACGTATAACGTTATATACTAATACGTAATAACGTATAACGTTATATACTATTACGTACTATCGTATAACGTTATATATTATTACGTAATGACGTATAACGCTATATACTATTACGTACTAACGTATAACGTTATAAACTAATACGTAATGACGAATAACGTTATATACTATTACGTACTAACGTATAACGTTATATACTATTACGCAATGACGTATAACGTTATATACTATTACGCAAGGACGTATAACGCTATATACTATTACGTACTAACGTATAACGTTATAAACTAATACGTAATGACGTATAACGTTATATACTATTACGTACTAACGTATAACGTTATAAACTAATACGTACTAACGAATAACGTTATATACTATTTCGTGCTAACGTGTAACGTTATATACTATTACGTAATGACGTATAACGCTATATACTATTACGTACTAACGTGTAACGTTATATAGTATTACGTACTAACGTATAACGTTACACACTATTACGTACTAACGTATAACGTTATATACTAATACGTAATGACGTATAACGTTATATACTAATACGTAATAACGTATAACGTATAACGTTATATATTATTACGTACGACGTATAACGCTATATACTATTACGTACTAACGTATAACGTTATAAACTAATACGTAATGACGAATAACGTTATATACTATTACGTACTAACGTATAACGTTATATACTATTACGCAATGACGTATAACGTTATATACTATTACGCAATGACGTATAACGCTATATACTATTACGTACTAACGTATAACGTTATAAACTATTACGCAATGACGTATAACGTTATATACTATTACGCAATGACGTATAACGCTATATACTATTACGTACTAACGTATAACGTTATAAACTAATACGTAATGACGTATAACGTTATATACTATTACGTACTAACGTATAACGTTATAAACTAATACGTACTAACGAATAACGTTATATACTATTACGTACTAACGTATAATGTTATAAACTAATACGTAATGACGTATAACGTTATATACTATTACGTACTAACGTATAACGTTATATACTGTTACGTACTAACGTATAATGTTATATACTATTACGTACTAACGTATAACGTTATATACTAATACGTAATGACGTATAACGTTATAAACTAATACGTAATGACGAATAACGGTATGTACTATTACGTACTAACGTATAACGATATAAACTAATACGTACTAACGTATAACGTTATTGAGTATTACCTTATAGCGTATAACGTTATATACTAATACGTAATAACGTAAAACGTTATATACTATTGCGTAATAACGTATAACGTTATATACTATTACGTAATGACGTATAACGTTATACACTATTACGTAAAGACGTATAACGTTATATACTAATACGTAATAACGTATAACGTTGTATACTATTACGTACTAACGTATAACGTTATATACTATTACGTAATGACGTATAACGTTATATACTATTACGTAATGACGTATAACGTTATATACTATTACGTAATGACGTATAACGCTATATACTATTACGTACTAACGTGTAACGTTATATAGTATTACGTACTAACGTATAACGTTATACACTATTACGTAAAGACGTATAACGTTATATACTAATACGTAATAACGTATAACGTTATATACTATTACGTACTAACGTATAACGTTATATATTATTACGTAATGACGTATAACGCTATATACTATTACGTACTAACGTATAACGTTATAAACTAATACGTAATGACGTATAACGTTATATACTATTACGTACTAACGTATAACGTTATAAACTAATACGTACTAACGAATAACGTTATATACTATTTCGTGCTAACGTGTAACGTTATATACTATTACGTAATGACGTATAACGCTATATACTATTACGTACTAACGTGTAACGTTATATAGTATTACGTACTAACGTATAACGTTACACACTATTACGTAAAGACGTATAACGTTATATACTAATACGTAATAACGTATAACGTATAACGTTATATATTATTACGTACGACGTATAACGCTATATACTATTACGTACTAACGTATAACGTTATAAACTAATACGTAATGACGAATAACGTTATATACTATTACGTACTAACGTATAACGTTATATACTATTACGCAATGACGTATAACGTTATATACTATTACGTACTAACGTATAACGTTATAAACTATTACGCAATGACGTATAACGTTATATACTATTACGCAATGACGTATAACGTTATAAACTAATACGTAATGACGTATAACGTTATATACTATTACGTACTAACGTATAACGTTATAAACTAATACGTACTAACGAATAACGTTATATACTATTTCGTGCTAACGTGTAACGTTATATACTATTACGCAATGACGTATAACGCTATATACTATTACGTACTAACGTATAACGTTATAAACTATTACGCAATGACGTATAACGTTATATACTATTACGCAATGACGTATAACGCTATATACTATTACGTACTAACGTATAACGTTATAAACTAATACGTAATGACGTATAACGTTATATACTATTACGTACTAACGTATAACGTTATAAACTAATACGTACTAACGAATAACGTTATATACTATTACGTACTAACGTATAATGTTATAAACTAATACGTAATGACGTATAACGTTATATACTATTACGTACTAACGTATAACGTTATATACTGTTACGTACTAACGTATAATGTTATATACTATTACGTACTAACGTATAACGTTATATACTAATACGTAATGACGTATAACGTTATAAACTAATACGTAATGACGAATAACGGTATGTACTATTACGTACTAACGTATAACGATATAAACTAATACGTACTAACGTATAACGTTATTGAGTATTACCTTATAGCGTATAACGTTATATACTAATACGTAATAACGTAAAACGTTATATACTATTGCGTAATAACGTATAACGTTATATACTATTACGTAATGACGTATAACGTTATATACTATTACGTAATGACGTATAACGCTATATACTATTACGTACTAACGTGTAACGTTATATAGTATTACGTACTAACGTATAACGTTATACACTATTACGTAAAGACGTATAACGTTATATACTAATACGTAATAACGTATAACGTTATATACTATTACGTACTAACGTATAACGTTATATATTATTACGTAATGACGTATAACGCTATATACTATTACGTACTAACGTATAACGTTATAAACTAATACGTAATGACGTATAACGTTATATACTATTACGTACTAACGTATAACGTTATAAACTAATACGTACTAACGAATAACGTTATATACTATTTCGTGCTAACGTGTAACGTTATATACTATTACGTAATGACGTATAACGCTATATACTATTACGTACTAACGTGTAACGTTATATAGTATTACGTACTAACGTATAACGTTACACACTATTACGTAAAGACGTATAACGTTATATACTAATACGTAATAACGTATAACGTATAACGTTATATATTATTACGTACGACGTATAACGCTATATACTATTACGTACTAACGTATAACGTTATAAACTAATACGTAATGACGAATAACGTTATATACTATTACGTACTAACGTATAACGTTATAAACTAATACGTACTAACGAATAACGTTATATACTATTACGTACTAACGTATAACGTTATATACTATTACGCAATGAGGTATAACGTTATATACTATTACGCAATGACGTATAACGCTATATACTATTACGTACTAACGTATAACGTTATAAACTAATACGTACTAACGTATAACGTTGTATACTATTACGTACTAACGTATAACGTTATATAATAATACGTAATAACGTATAACGTTGTATACTATTACGTACTAATGTATAACGTTATATACTATTACGTAATGACGTATAACGCTATATACTATTACGTACTAACGTATAACGTTATAAACTAATACGTAATGACGAATAACGTTATATAGTATTACGTACTAACGTATAACGTTATATACTATTACGTAAAGACGTATAACGTTATATACTAATACGTAATAACGTATAACGTTATAAACTAATACGTAATGACGAATAACGTTATATACTATTACGTACTAACGTATAAAGTTATAAACTAATACGTAATGACGTATAACGTTATAAACTAATACGTAATGACGAGTAACGTTATATACTATTACGTACTAACGTATAACGTTGTATACTATTACGTACTAACGTATAACGTTATATAATAATACGTAATAACGTATAACGTTGTATACTATTACGTACTAATGTATAACGTTATATACTATTACGTAATGACGTATAACGCTATATACTATTACGTACTAACGTATAACGTTATAAACTAATACGTAATGACGAATAACGTTATATAGTATTACGTCGTACGTATAACGTTATATACTATTACGTAAAGACGTATAACGTTATATACTAATACGTAATAACGTACAACGTTATATCATGTTACGTGCTAACGTATAACGCTATATACTATTACGTACTAACGTATAACGTTATAAACTAATACGTAATGACGAATAACGTTATATACTATTACGTACTAACGTATAACGTTATATACTATTACGCAATGACGTATAACGTTATATACTATCACGCACTAACGTATAACGTTATAAACTAATACGAACTAACGTATAACATTATATACTATTACGTGCTAACGTATAACGTTATATACTATTTCGTGCTAACGTGTAACGTTATATACTATTACGTAATGACGTATAACGCTATATACTATTACGTACTAACGTGTAACGTTATATAGTATTACGTACTAACGTATAACGTTACACACTATTACGTAAAGACGTATAACGTTATATACTAATACGTAATAACGTATAACGTTATAAACTAATACGTAATGACGAATAACGTTATATACTATTACGTACTAACGTATAACGTTATAAACTAATACGTACTAACGTATAACGTTATATAGTATTACGTACTAACGTATAACGTTATACACTATTACGTAAAGACGTATAACGTTATATACTATTACGCAATGACGTATAACGTTATATACTATTACGCAAGGACGTATAACGTTATATACTATTACGTACTAACGTATAACGTTATAAACTAATACGTAATAACGTATAACGTTATATACTATTACGCACTAACGTATAACGTTATAAACTAATACCTACTAACGAATAACGTTATATACTATTACGTACTAACGTATAATGTTATAAACTAATACGTAATGACGTATAACGTTATAAACTAATATGTAATGACGAATAACGTTATATACTATTACGTACTAACGTATAACGTTATATACTATTACGTAATGACGTATAACGTTATAAACTAATACGTAATGACGAATAACGTTATATACTATTACGTACTTACGTATAACGTTATAAACTAATACGTACTAACGTATAACGTTATGTACTATTACGTACTAACGTATAACGTTATATACTATTACGTACTAACGTATAACGTTATAATCTAATACGTAATGACGTATAACGTTATATACTATTACGTACTTACGTATAACGTTATATACTATTACGTACTAACGTGTAACGTTATATAATAATACGTAATAACGTATAACGTTGTATACTATTACGTACTAATGTATAACGTTATATAATATTACGTAAAGACGTATAACGTTATATGCTAATACGTAATAACGTATAACGTTGTATACTATTACGTACTAACGTATAACGTTATATACTATTACGTAATGACGTATAACGTTATATACTATTACGTAATGACGTATAACGTTATATACTATTACGTAATGACGTATAACGCTATATACTATTACGTACTAACGTGTAACGTTATATAGTATTACGTACTAACGTATAACGTTATACACTATTACGTAAATACGTATAACGTTATATACTAATACGTAATAACGTATAACGTTATATACTATTACGTACTAACGTATAACGTTATATATTATTACGTAATGACGTATAACGCTATATACTATTACGTACTAACGTATAACGTTATAAACTAATACGTACTAACGAATAACGGTATATACTATTACGTACTAACGTATAATGTTATAAACTAATACGTAATGACGTATAACGTTATAAACTAATACGTAATGACGAATAACGTTATGTACTATTACGTACTAACGTAAAACGTTATAAACTAATACGTACTAACGTATAACGATATTGAGTATTACCTTATAGCGTATAACGTTATATACTAATACGTAATAACGTAAAACGTTATATACTATTACGTAATAACGTATAACGTTATAAACTAATACGTAATGACGTATAACGTTATAAACTAATACGTAATGACGAATAACGTTATGTACTATTACGTACTAACGTAAAACGTTAAAAACTAATACGTACTAACGTATAACGTTATTGAGTATTACCTTATAGCGTATAACGTTATATACTAATACGTAATAACGTAAAACGTTATATACTATTACGTACTAACGTAAAACGTTAAAAACTAATACGTACTAACGTATAACGTTATTGAGTATTACCTTATAGCGTATAACGTTATATACTAATACGTAATAACGTAAAACGTTATATACTATTACGTAATAACGTATAACGTTATATACTAATACGTAATAACGTAAAACGTTATATACTATTACGTAATAACGTATAACGTTATATACTATTACGTAATGACGTATAACGTTATACACTATTACGTAGAGACGTATAACGTTATATACTAATACGTAATAACGTATAACGTTGTATACTATTACGTACTAACGTATAACGTTATATACCATTACGTACTAACGTATAACGTTATATACTATAACGTACTAACGTATAACGTTATATACTATTACGTACTAACGTATAATGTTATATACTATTACGTACTAACGTATAACATTATATACTAATACGTAATGACGTATAACGATATAAACTAATACGTAATGACGAATAACGTTATGTACTATTACGTACTAACGTATAACGTTATAAACTAGTACCTAATAACGTTTAACGTTATTGAGTATTACCTTATAGCGTATAACGTTATATACTAATAAGTAATAACGTAAAACGTTATATACTATTACGTAATAACGTATAACGTTATATACTATTACGTAATGACGTATAACGTTATATACTAATACGTAGTGACGTATATCGTTATATACTATTACGTACTAACGTATAACGTTATATACTATTACGTAATGACGTATAACGCTATATACTATTACGTACTAACGTCTAACGTTATAAACTAATACGTAATGACGAATAACGTTATATACTATTACGTACTAACGTATAAAGTTATAAACTAATACGTAATGACGTATAACGTTATAAACTAATACGTAATGACGAGTAACGTTATATACTATTACGTACTAACGTATAACGTTATAAACTAATACGTACTAACGTATAACGTTGTATACTATTACGTACTAACGTATAACGTTATATAATAATACGTAATAACGTATAACGTTGTATACTATTACGTACTAATGTATAACGTTATATACTATTACGTAATGACGTATAACGCTATATACTATTACGTACTAACGTATAACGTTATAAACTAATACGTAATGACGAATAACGTTATATAGTATTACGTACTAACGTATAACGTTATATACTATTACGTAAAGACGTATAACGTTATATACTAATACGTAATAACGTATAACGTTATAAACTAATACGCAATGACGAATAACGTTATATACTATTACGTACTAACGTATAAAGTTATAAACTAATACGTAATGACGTATAACGTTATAAACTAATACGTAATGACGAGTAACGTTATATACTATTACGTACTAACGTATAACGTTGTATACTATTACGTACTAACGTATAACGTTATATAATAATACGTAATAACGTATAACGTTGTATACTATTACGTACTAATGTATAACGTTATATACTATTACGTAATGACGTATAACGCTATATACTATTACGTACTAACGTATAACGTTATAAACTAATACGTAATGACGAATAACGTTATATAGTATTACGTCGTACGTATAACGTTATATACTATTACGTAAAGACGTATAACGTTATATACTAATACGTAATAACGTACAACGTTATATCATGTTACGTGCTAACGTATAACGCTATATACTATTACGTACTAACGTATAACGTTATAAACTAATACGTAATGACGAATAACGTTATATACTATTACGTACTAACGTATAACGTTATATACTATTACGCAATGACGTATAACGTTATATACTATCACGCACTAACGTATAACGTTATAAACTAATACGAACTAACGTATAACATTATATACTATTACGTGCTAACGTATAACGTTATATACTATTTCGTGCTAACGTGTAACGTTATATACTATTACGTAATGACGTATAACGCTATATACTATTACGTACTAACGTGTAACGTTATATAGTATTACGTACTAACGTATAACGTTACACACTATTACGTAAAGACGTATAACGTTATATACTAATACGTAATAACGTATAACGTTATAAACTAATACGTAATGACGAATAACGTTATATACTATTACGTACTAACGTATAACGTTATAAACTAATACGTACTAACGTATAACGTTATATAGTATTACGTACTAACGTATAACGTTATACACTATTACGTAAAGACGTATAACGTTATATACTATTACGCAATGACGTATAACGTTATATACTATTACGCAAGGACGTATAACGTTATATACTATTACGTACTAACGTATAACGTTATAAACTAATACGTAATAACGTATAACGTTATATACTATTACGCACTAACGTATAACGTTATAAACTAATACCTACTAACGAATAACGTTATATACTATTACGTACTAACGTATAATGTTATAAACTAATACGTAATGACGTATAACGTTATAAACTAATACGTAATGACGAATAACGTTATATACTATTACGTACTAACGTATAACGTTATATACTATTACGTAATGACGTATAACGTTATAAACTAATACGTAATGACGAATAACGTTATATACTATTACGTACTTACGTATAACGTTATAAACTAATACGTACTAACGTATAACGTTATGTACTATTACGTACTAACGTATAACGTTATATACTATTACGTACTAACGTATAACGTTATAATCTAATACGTAATGACGTATAACGTTATATACTATTACGTACTTACGTATAACGTTATATACTATTACGTACTAACGTGTAACGTTATATAATAATACGTAATAACGTATAACGTTGTATACTATTACGTACTAATGTATAACGTTATATACTATTACGTAAAGACGTATAACGTTATATGCTAATACGTAATAACGTATAACGTTGTATACTATTACGTACTAACGTATAACGTTATATAGTATTACGTACTAACGTATAACGTTATACACTATTACGTAAAGACGTATAACGTTATATACTAATACGTAATAACGTATAACGTTATATACTATTACGTACTAACGTATAACGTTATATATTATTACGTAATGACGTATAACGCTATATACTATTACGTACTAACTTATAACGTTATAAACTAATACGTAATGACGAATAACGTTATATACTATTACGTACTAACGTATAACGTTATATACTATTACGCAATGACGTATAACGTTATATACTATTACGCAAGGACGTATAACGCTATATACCATTACGTACTAACGTATAACGTTATAAACTATTACGCAATGACGTATAACGTTATATACTATTACGCAATGACGTATAACGCTATATACTATTACGTACTAACGTATAACGTTATAAACTAATACGTACTAACGTATAACGTTATACACCATTACGTAAAGACGTATAACGTTATATGCTAATACGTAATAACGTATCACGTTGTATACTATTACGTACTAACGTATAACGTTATATAGTATTACGTACTAACGTATAATGTTATACACTATTACGTAAAGACGTATAACGTTATATACTATTACGCAATGACGTATAACGTTATATACTATTACGCAAGGACGTATAACGCTATATACTATTACGTACTAACGTATAACGTTATAAACTATTACGCAATGACGTATAACGTTATATACTATTACGCAATGACGTATAACGCTATATACTATTACGTACTAACGTATAACGTTATAAACTAATACGTAATAACGTATAACGTTATATACTATTACGCACTAACGTATAACGTTATAAACTAATACGTACTAACGAATAACGTTATATACTATTACGTACTAACGTATAATGCTATAAACTAATACGTAATGACGTATAACGTTATAAACTAATACGTAATGACGAATAACGTTATGTACTATTACGTACTAACGTATAACGTTATATACTATTACGTAATGACGTATAACGTTATATACTAATACGTAATAACGTATATCGTTATATACTATTACGTACTAACGTATAACGTTATATACTATTACGTAATGACGTATAACGTTATAAACTAATACGTAATGACGAATAACGTTATATACTATTACGTACTTACGTATAACGTTATAAACTAATACGTACTAACGTATAACGTTATGTACTATTACGTACTAACGTATAACGTTATATACTATTACGTACTAACGTATAACGTTATAATCTAATACGTAATGACGTATAACGTTATATACTATTACGTACTTACGTATAACGTTATATACTATTACGTACTAACGTGTAACGTTATATAATAATACGTAATAACGTATAACGTTGTATACTATTACGTACTAATGTATAACGTTATATACTATAACGTAATGACGTATAATGCTATATACTATTACGTACTAACGTATAACGTTATAAACTAATACGTAATGACGAATAACGTTATATAGTATTACGTACTAACGTATAACGTTATATACTATTACGTAAAGACGTATAACGTTATATACTAATACGTAATAACGTACAACGTTATATCATGTTACGTGCTAACGTATAACGTTATATACTATTACGTACTAACGTGTAACGTTATAAACTAATACGTAATGACGTATAACGTTATATACTATTACGTACTAACGTACAACGTTATATACTATTACGTAATGACGTATAACGCTATATACTATTACGTACTAACGTATAACGTTATAAACTAATACGTAATGACGAATAACGTTATATACTATTACGTACTAACGTATAACGTTATATACTATTACGCAATGACGTATAACGTTATATACTATTACGCACTAACGTATAACGTTATAAACTAATACGAACTAACGTATAACATTATATACTATTACGTGCTAACGTATAACGTTATATACTATTTCGTGCTAACGTGTAACGTTATATACTATTACGTAATGACGTATAACGCTATATACTATTACGTACTAACGTGTAACGTTATATAGTATTACGTACTAACGTATAACGTTACACACTATTACGTAAAGACGTATAACGTTATATACTAATACGTAATAACGTATAACGTTATAAACTAATACGTAATGACGAATAACGTTATATACTATTACGTACTAACGTATAACGTTACAAACTAATACGTAATGACGTATAACGTTATAAACTAATACGTAATGACGAGTAACGTTATATACTATTACGTACTAACGTATAACGTTATAAACTAATACGTACTAACGTATAACGATATACACCATTACGTAAAGACGTATAACGTTATATACTAATACGTAATAACGTATAACGTTATATACTATTACGTACTAACGTATAACGTTATATATTATTACGTAATGACGTATAACGCTATATACTATTACGTACTAACGTATAACGTTGTATACTATTACGTACTAATGTATAACGTTATATACTATTACGTAATGACGTATAATGCTATATACTATTACGTACTAACGTATAACGTTATAAACTAATACGTAATGACGAATAACGTTATATAGTATTACGTACTAACGTATAACGTTATATACTATTACGTAAAGACGTATAACGTTATATACTAATACGTAATAACGTACAACGTTATATCATGTTACGTGCTAACGTATAACGTTATATACTATTACGTACTAACGTGTAACGTTATAAACTAATACGTAATGACGTATAACGTTATATACTATTACGTACTAACGTACAACGTTATATACTATTACGTAATGACGTATAACGCTATATACTATTACGTACTAACGTATAACGTTATAAACTAATACGTAATGACGAATAACGTTATATACTATTACGTACTAACGTATAACGTTATATACTATTACGCAATGACGTATAACGTTATATACTATTACGCACTAACGTATAACGTTATAAACTAATACGAACTAACGTATAACATTATATACTATTACGTGCTAACGTATAACGTTATATACTATTTCGTGCTAACGTGTAACGTTATATACTATTACGTAATGACGTATAACGCTATATACTATTACGTACTAACGTGTAACGTTATATAGTATTACGTACTAACGTATAACGTTACACACTATTACGTAAAGACGTATAACGTTATATACTAATACGTAATAACGTATAACGTTATAAACTAATACGTAATGACGAATAACGTTATATACTATTACGTACTAACGTATAACGTTACAAACTAATACGTAATGACGTATAACGTTATAAACTAATACGTAATGACGAGTAACGTTATATACTATTACGTACTAACGTATAACGTTATAAACTAATACGTACTAACGTATAACGATATACACCATTACGTAAAGACGTATAACGTTATATACTAATACGTAATAACGTATAACGTTATATACTATTACGTACTAACGTATAACGTTATATATTATTACGTAATGACGTATAACGCTATATACTATTACGTACTAACGTATAACGTTATATACTATTACGCAATTTTTTTTTTTTTTTTTTATTTTATTTTGGTTATTTTACAATTTGTCCTTGCGGACATTTGGTAAAGTGTTATATCTTGTTGGTGAAGAAAAAAAAATATAAATAAAAAATAATATAGCATGTGGGCGGCTACCCCCAGCGGGGTGCCAGCTTCGTTTTTTCTAAGTTATATCTTTTATGAGGTCTATTGGGTGTTTCCTTTTTAGTCTTCTTACGATGTTTGTTGTGTTGCACGTTTCAGCTGCCAGATGGTTCGGGTGTGTTTCTATTCTTGTTCTGTATCTTGTTGCGAATCTGGTAATCTCCTCCTTGACCGTTGGTATTCCGAGGTCTTTCCTTATGTCCTCGTTTCTAACGTACCACGGGGCGTTTACCATTGTTCTAAGGATTTTGGCTTGGATTGTTTCTATTTTGTTTATATGGCTCATTGCTGCTGTTCCCCATAGTGGAATTCCGTATGTCCAGATTGGCTTTATGATTATTTTGTATATTTTCAGTTTGTTTTCTGTGCTTAGTTTGGATTTTCGGCTTGTTAGCCAGTACATTTGTCTCCTTGCTATCTGTATCTTGTCTATTATTGATTTGATGTGCTGTTTCCATGTGAAGTGTGTATCTATGTGAAGTCCAAGGTATTTGACTTGCCTTGTTTGTGTTATTTGCGTGCCGTTCAGGAAGATGTTTGGTGTTATCTGTTTTCTCAATGTGAATGTAATGTGGTTGCATTTGTCAGGGTTAGCTTTGATTTGTTTGTCCTGTAGCCACTTTTCTATTTTTGTGATGTGCTCTTGTAGTATTGTGGCTGCTATTACAGGGTTAGTGTGCCTGACTAGCACGGCTGTGTCGTCCGCGAATGTCAGTATTTTGCTATTGGTAGTTGTTGGAATGTTGGCCGTGTATAATGTGTATAGTATGGGTCCTAGGACGCTTCCTTGTGGAACACCTGCTTTGATGTCTTTTGCTTCGGAGTGTGCGTCCTTGATTTTTACTGTGAAGGTTCTGTTGCTTATGTATGATTTTATTATTTGGTATATTTTTTCCGGGAATTGTTTCTTGATTGTTTGTATTAGGCTTTCGTGGTTTATTTTGTCGAAAGCTTTCTCTATGTCCATGAATAGGGCTGTACAATATTGTTTGTTTTCTATTGTGTGTATTATTTCGTTGACAAGCCTGTGCATTTGTTCTATGGTGGAGTGTTTATTTCTGAATCCAAATTGATGGTCTGGTATTAGTTTTTCCTTCTCTATTATTGGTTTTAGTCGGGCGTATATTACTTTTTCTAGTATTTTGGAGAGCACGGGGAGTAGTGATATTGGTCTGTAGGATGTTGCTTCATGTGGGTCTTTGCCTGGTTTGGGTAACATTATGATTTGTGCCTGTTTCCATAATGCAGGATAATATTGTATTCTTAGTATTGCATTGAATATTATTGTAATTAACCGTATCGCTTTTGGAGGGAGGTTTTTCAATATTTTGCCATTGATTAGATCGATTCCTGGTGCTTTGTTGTTTTTTGTTTTTTCTATTATGTTTCTTATTTCTTGTGCTGTTGTTTTGGGTATGGTGTATTGCTTGTCGATTGCAGTGCTAGTGGCTATCGCGTCGTCGTCCGTATGGCTATTGTGGTTGCTGTTATTGATGTTGTGTGGTGTAAATGTGTTGCATAGGTGGATGGAAAATTCTTCGGCTTGCTCTTCGTTGCTTCTTGCCCATGTGTTGTCTGCTTTTCTGATTGCTGGGGCTGGTTTTATCGCCTTCTTTATTTTTTTTGTGGCTTTCCATAGTGAGTAGTTGTAGTTCTCGTGTGCAGATAGTGACTCTATGAACTTTGTGAATTCGTTGTTGTTGTGCTCTTTTATTTTGTTTTTTATTTCCTTTGCAAGTTTGTTTAGGTGTTTTTTGTTTTCTTTTGTTCTATGTTTTTGCCATTTTGCTTTCGCTTTTCTTTTATCTCTAATTTTTTCGAGGATGTCAGATGGGATTTGTTTTGTTTGTCTAGTGGTAGTTTCTGGTTTTGTGGTTGCCCGTGCTGCCTCTTGTATAGTTTCTGTAAGTGTTGTTACAGCTTGTTCGATGTGTTGGGGCGTTTTCAGTGGGATGTTGCAGTTGATTTTGCTCTCGATTATTTCTTTGAAGGTTTGCCAATTAGTGGATTTGTTGCATAGCGTCTCTGAGTTGTTGTAGAGTATTGGCTTGTTTCTGTATGTTATTATTATGGGTGTATGGTCGGAGCTAAGCTCGAGGCTGGATGCTATATTTATTTTATTTCCGTTTAATCCCTTTGTGACTGCAAAGTCGAGTAGGTCAGGGATTTTGCTCAGGTCTGTCGGCCAGTATGTCGGTCTTCCTGTGGATAATATATTGAGATTGTTTTTCCTGGTGTGTTTTTCCAGGGTTCTGCCTCGAGGTGTAGTGATTCTTGATCCCCATGTTGTGTGCTTTGAGTTGTAGTCTCCTGCTGCGATAAACTTGTCGCCTAGTTGTTGGAAGTATTCTTCCCACATTTGTGTTGTAATTTTGTGTCGCGGTGGTGCATATACTGCTGACAGCTGTAGACGGTTGCTGCTAGTTTGTACGGTAACGGTAGTTGCTTGTATGTGTTCTTTACTAACTTGACTGTGTAGGTGGTGTTTAATATCGTTTCTTATTATCACTGCGGTTCCTCCGTGTGCTTTTCCTGAGGGGTGCTTGGTATCGTATATGGTATAGTGCGGTATTTTTGTGTAGCTTTTTGTTGTGAAATGCGTCTCCGATACAAGTAGTATGTCTATGTTGTTGTGGTATAGGAATGCTTTGGTTTCAATGGCCCTTTGTTGTAGACCGTTAGAGTTCCAGGCAGCTATTTTTAGTATGTCCGTTTTTACTTTTTGCTTAGCATGGTTGTTATCAGTTGTATCATAGCTGTGATTTGTAATGATTGCTGCTTGAATGCTTCGTTTAGTTCGCTTATCGTTCTTGTTAACATGTCGGTGCTTTTGATGGATTGTTTTAATAGTTCTTTTATTTCTGTAGCGTCGTTGGTGTTGTTGTTGTGGTTTTGGTTGGCTACGGGTGTTACTTCCTTGGTTGCTTGCGCGTAGCTTCGACTGCCAGTGGTGTTGATATTGTTGTGGTTGTTGTTCATTACGTACTGTACTTTAATTGGTGTCTCAGCTTCTGCCCTGTCTTGTTGTGTGTGGTGGTAGTTATATGTCCTGCTTCTAAGCGGCGGAAACAATTTACGTTGGAGTATTTTTCTGGCTGGGCAGCCTTTGTAGCTGGCTGGGTGGTTTCCGTTGCAGTTGTAGCACTTTACCTCTTTTATTTTTCCCGTATATGGGCAGTAAGTTGTCAGGTGCTTTCCTGCGCATTTGACGCACACCGGGTTTCTGTTGCAGTAATTTTTTGTGTGCCCATATTGTTGGCACCGCATGCACTGAGGTATGTCTTTTTTTTGTCTGGGTGGTTCGACTGTGATTATTGTGTTTAAGATTTGTTTAATGTCATAGATTTCCTTGTTGTTTTTGTTCGGTTCTAGTTCTATTAGGAACAGCGGTAGTGGTTGTTTGGTGTCAAATCTCGTTATGTTGTTTATTGCTCTTACCTGGTGTCCGATTTTGGCTAGTTCGTCGCATATGTTGCTTGTGTTTGTTCTTGGGTGTAGCCCTCTGATAACTGCTTTATAGCTTTTGTCAGTTTTGAGCTGGTAGGTGTGGTACCCGGCGTTTTTTTCTTTTAGCACTTTTACCACTTTTCTGTAGGTTTCTGGGGCGTTGGTTTGCACTTTTACCTGGTCCAGTTTTAATTGTTTTATTCAGTAGTTTTCTTTGCCTGCCGTATTGTTTAGCAGTTCGAGGAGGGGGTCTATTATTTGCGCATCGATGTATATTGGCGGTGGTTTGGGGTTGTGTGTTATTGGTTTTTCAGTTGTTTCAGTTGTTTCTGGTTCCTTCTCTTGTGGTAGTATGCTGAAGGGGTTTTGTAGTGGGATTTCTTGGAGCCACTGCTTACTTACTGTTTCTGCAGCCCTCCTAGTATTTGCGTTTGTTGTAATTTTTCTTCTTTTGCTGGGAGTTACGAGCTTCCAGCTTTCGTCTTGTTGTGTCAGATCGTTGTTGGTGGTGTTTCTCTCGTCACTCATCTGAGTCATATCCATTTCGGTTTCTGTGCATTCATGGGTTTCCATGGTTTTGTATATGGCGTATGTTTCACCGTTGTTTGATATCCTGAGCGGTGGCACTCGTTGCATTGTTTTGTTTTCCCCGCTGTTCGCACTTTCGGGGGCACTTTTTTCCACGTCCGATTTCGACGGAGAGACCGCTCCGGGCACAAGGCACGTCTACACTCTTCGACAGTCGAAAGGGAACTGATACTATTACGCAATGACGTATAACGTTATATACTATTACGCAAGGACGTATAACGCTATATACTATTACGTACTAACGTATAACGTTATAAACTATTACGCAATGACGTATAACGTTATATACTATTACGCAAGGACGTATAACGTTATATACTATTACGCACTAACGTATAACGTTATAAACTAATACGTACTAACGAATAACGTTATATACTATTACGTACTAACGTATAACGTTATAAACTAATACGTAATGACGTATAACGTTATAAACTAATACGTAATGACGAATAACGTTATGTACTATTACGTACTAACGTATAACGTTATATACTATTACGTAATGACGTATAACGTTATATACTAATACGTAATAACGTATAACGTTGTATACTATTACGTACTAACGTATAACGTTATATAGTATTACGTACTAACGTATAACGTTATACACTATTACGTAAAGACGTATAACGTTATATACTATTACGCAATGACGTATAACGTTATATACTATTACGCAAGGACGTATAACACTATATACTATTACGTACTAACGTATAACGTTATAAACTATTACGCAATGACGTATAACGTTATATACTATTACGCAATGACGTATAACGCTATATACTATTACGTACTAACGTATAACGTTATAAACTAATACGTAATAACGTATAACGTTATATACTATTACGCACTAACGTATAACGTTATAAACTAATACGTACTAACGAATAACGTTATATACTATTACGTACTAACGTATAATGTTATAAACTAATACGTAATGACGTATAACGTTATAAACTAATACGTAATGACGAATAACGTTATGTACTATTACGTACTAACGTATAACGTTATATACTATTACGTAATGACGTATAACGTTATATACTAATACGTAATAACGTATATCGTTATATACTATTACGTACTAACGTATAACGTTATATACTATTACGTAATGACGTATAACGTTATAAACTAATACGTAATGACGAATAACGTTATATACTATTACGTACTTACGTATAACGTTATAAACTAATACGTACTAACGTATAACGTTATGTACTATTACGTACTAACGTATAACGTTATATACTATTACGTACTAACGTATAACGTTATAATCTAATACGTAATGACGTATAACGTTATATACTATTACGTACTTACGTATAACGTTATATACTATTACGTACTAACGTGTAACGTTATATAATAATACGTAATAACGTATAACGTTGTATACTATTACGTACTAATGTATAACGTTATATACTATTACGTAATGACGTATAACGCTATATACTATTACGTACTAACGTATAACGTTATAAACTAATACGTAATGACGAATAACGTTATATAGTATTACGTACTAACGTATAACGTTATATACTATTACGTAAAGACGTATAACGTTATATACTAATACGTAATAACGTACAACGTTATATCATGTTTCGTGCTAACGTATAACGTTATATACTATTACGTACTAACGTGTAACGTTATAAACTAATACGTAATGACGTATAACGTTATATACTATTACGTACTAACGTACAACGTTATATACTATTACGTAATGACGTATAACGCTATATACTATTACGTACTAACGTATAACGTTATAAACTAATACGTAATGACGAATAACGTTATATACTATTACGTACTAACGTATAACGTTATATACTATTACGCAATGACGTATAACGTTATATACTATTACGCACTAACGTATAACGTTATAAACTAATACGAACTAACGTATAACATTATATACTATTACGTGCTAACGTATAACGTTATATACTATTTCGTGCTAACGTGTAACGTTATATACTATTACGTAATGACGTATAAAGCTATATACTATTACGTACTAACGTGTAACGTTATATAGTATTACGTACTAACGTATAACGTTACACACTATTACGTAAAGACGTATAACGTTATATACTAATACGTAATAACGTATAACGTTATAAGCTAATACGTAATGACGAATAACGTTATATACTATTACGTACTAACGTATAACGTTATAAACTAATACGTAATGACGTATAACGTTATAAACTAATACGTAATGACGAGTAACGTTATATACTATTACGTACTAACGTATAACGTTATAAACTAATACGTACTAACGTATAACGATATACACCATTACGTAAGTACGTATAACGTTATATGCTAATACGTAATAACGTATAACGTTGTATACTATTACGTACTAACGTATAACGTTATATAGTATTACGTACTAACGTATAACGTTATACACTATTACGTAAAGACGTATAACGTTATATACTAATACGTAATAACGTATAACGTTATATACTATTACGTACTAACGTATAACGTTATATATTATTACGTAATGACGTATAACGCTATATACTATTACGTACTAACGTATAACGTTATAAACTAATACGTAATGACGAATAACGTTATATACTATTACGTACTAACGTATAACGTTATATACTATTACGCAATGACGTATAACGTTATATACTATTACGCAAGGACGTATAACGCTATATACTATTACGTACTAACGTATAACGTTATAAACTATTACGCAATGACGTATAACGTTATATACTATTACGCAAGGACGTATAACGTTATATACTATTACGCACTAACGTATGACGTTATAAACTAATACGTACTAACGAATAACGTTATATACTATTACGTACTAACGTATAATGTTATAAACTAATACGTAATGACGTATAACGTTATAAACTAATACGTAATGACGAATAACGTTATGTACTATTACGTACTAACGTATAACGTTATATACTATTACGTAATGACGTATAACGTTATATACTAATACGTAATAACGTATATCGTTATATACTATTACGTACTAACGTATAACGTTATATACTATTACGTAATGACGTATAACGTTATAAACTAATACGTAATGACGAATAACGTTATATACTATTACGTACTTACGTATAACGTTATAAACTAATACGTACTAACGTATATCGTTATGTACTATTACGTACTAACGTATAACGTTATATACTATTACGTACTAACGTATAACGTTATATACTATTACGTAATGACGTATAACGTTATATACTAATACGTAATGACGTATATCGTTATATACTATTACGTACTAACGTATAACGTTATATACTATTACGTAATGACGTATAACGTTATAAACTAATACGTAATGACGAATAACGTTATATACTATTACGTACTTACGTATAACGTTATAAACTAATACGTACTAACGTATAACGTTATGTACTATTACGTACTAACGTATAACGTTATATAGTATTACGTACTAACGTATAACGTTACACACTATTACGTAAAGACGTATAACGTTATATACTAATACGTAATAACGTATAACGTATAACGTTATATATTATTACGTACGACGTATAACGCTATATACTATTACGTACTAACGTATAACGTTATAAACTAATACGTAATGACGAATAACGTTATATACTATTACGTACTAACGTATAACGTTATATACTATTACGCAATGACGTATAACGTTATATACTATTACGTAATGACGTATAACGTTATAAACTAATACGTAATGACGAATAACGTTATATACTATTACGTACTTACGTATAACGTTATAAACTAATACGTACTAACGTATAACGTTATGTACTATTACGTACTAACGTATAACGTTATATAGTATTACGTACTAACGTATAACGTTACACACTATTACGTAAAGACGTATAACGTTATATACTAATACGTAATAACGTATAACGTATAACGTTATATATTATTACGTACGACGTATAACGCTATATACTATTACGTACTAACGTATAACGTTATAAACTAATACGTAATGACGAATAACGTTATATACTATTACGTACTAACGTATAACGTTATATACTATTACGCAATGACGTATAACGTTATATACTATTACGCAATGACGTATAACGCTATATACTATTACGTACTAACGTATAACGTTATAAACTATTACGCAATGACGTATAACGTTATATACTATTACGCAATGTCGTATAACGCTATATACTATTACGTACTAACGTATAACGTTATAAACTAATACGTAATGACGTATAACGTTATATACTATTACGTACTAACGTATAACGTTATAAACTAATACGTACTAACGAATAACGTTATATACTATTACGTACTAACGTATAATGTTATAAACTAATACGTAATGACGTATAACGTTATATACTATTACGTACTAACGTATAACGTTATATACTATTACGTACTAACGTATAATGTTATATACTATTACGTACTAACGTATAACGTTATATACTAATACGTAATGACGTATAACGTTATAAACTAATACGTAATGACGAATAACGGTATGTACTATTACGTACTAACGTATAACGTTATAAACTAATACGTACTAACGTATAACGTTATTGAGTATTACCTTATAGCGTATAACGTTATATACTAATACGTAATAACGTAAAACGTTATACACTATTACGTAAAGACGTATAACGTTATATACTAATACGTAATAACGTATAACGTTGTATACTATTACGTACTAACGTATAACGTTATATACTATTACGTAATGACGTATAACGTTATATACTATTACGTAATAACGTATAACGTTATATACTATTACGAAATGACGTATAACGCTATATACTATTACGTACTAACGTGTAACGTTATATAGTATTACGTACTAACGTATAACGTTATACACTATTACGTAAAGACGTATAACGTTATATACTAATACGTAATAACGTATAACGTTATATACTATTACGTACTAACGTGTAAGGTTATATACTATTACGTACTAACGAATAACGATATATACTATTACGTACTAACGTATAATGTTATAAACTAATACGTAATGACGTATAACGTTATAAACTAATACGTAATGACGAATAACGTTATGTACTATTACGTACTAACGTAAAACGTTAAAAACTAATACGTACTAACGTATAACGTTATTGAGTATTACCTTATAGCGTATAACGTTATATACTAATACGTAATAACGTAAAACGTTATATACTATTACGTAATAACGTATAACGTTATATACTAATACGTAATAACGTAAAACGTTATAAACTAATACGAACTAACGTATAACGTTATTGAGTATTACCTTATAGCGTATAACGTTATATACTAATACGTAATAACGTAAAACGTTATATACTATTACGTAATAACGTATAACGTTATAAACTAATACGTAATGACGTATAACGTTATAAACTAATACGTAATGACGAATAACGTTATGTACTATTACGTACTAACGTAAAACGTTAAAAACTAATACGTACTAACGTATAACGTTATTGAGTATTACCTTATAGCGTATAACGTTATATACTAATACGTAATAACGTAAAACGTTATATACTATTACGTAATAACGTATAACGTTATATACTAATACGTAATAACGTAAAACGTTATATACTATTACGTAATAACGTATAACGTTATATACTAATACGTAATAACGTAAAACGTTATATACTATTACGTAATAACGTATAACGTTATATACTATTACGTAATGACGTATAACGTTATACACTATTACGTAGAGACGTATAACGTTATATACTAATACGTAATAACGTATAACGTTGTATACTATTACGTACTAACGTATAACGTTATATACCACTACGTACTAACGTATAACGTTATATACTATAACGTACTAACGTATAACGTTATATACTATTACGTACTAACGTATAATGTTATATACTATTACGTACTAACGTATAACATTATATACTAATACGTAATGACGTATAACGTTATAAACTAATACGTAATGACGAATAACGTTATGTACTATTACGTACTAACGTATAACGTTATAAACTAGTACGTACTAACGTTTAACGTTATTGAGTATTACCTTATAGCGTATAACGTTATATACTAATAAGTAATAACGTAAAACGTTATATACCATTACGTAATAACGTATAACGTTATATACTATTACGTAATGACGTATAACGTTATATACTAATACGTAGTGACGTATACCGTTATATACTATTACGTACTAACGTATAACGTTATATACTATTACGTAATGACGTATAACACTATATACTATTACGTACTAACGTATAACGTTATAAACTAATACGTAATGACGAATAACGTTATATACTATTACGTACTAACGTATAAAGTTATAAACTAATACGTAATGACGTATAACGTTATAAACTATTACGCAATGACGTATACCGTTATATACTATTACGCAATGACGTATAACGCTATATACTATTACGTACTAACGTATAACGTTATAAAGTAATACGTAATAACGTATAACGTTATATACTATTACGCACTAACGTATAACGTTATAAACTAATACGTAATGACGAATAACGTTATATACTATTACGTACTAACGTATAACGTTATATACTATTACGCAATGACGTATAACGTTATATACTATTACGTAATGACGTATAACGTTATATACTAATACGTAGTGACGTATATCGTTATATACTATTACGTACAAACGTATAACGTTATATACTATTACGTAATGACGTATAACACTATATACTATTACGTACTAACGTATAACGTTATAAACTAATACGTAATAACGTATAACGTTATATACTATTACGTAATGACGTATAACGTTATATACTAATACGTAGTGACGTATATCGTTATATACAGGGTGCGCCGTTAGAATTCGGACAGAATTCAATTTGTAGTTCCCACCATATTAGAATTCAGATGTTTGTGCTGATTGACTCTGAAGTTAGTTAAATATGTCAATAAGTCTTCTATAACCTCAAAATGACAGAACTCGTTAAGCAAAACCCGGAATACGATAGAAGAGCGGCGATTATAGAAAGTCTTCGCGCCGGGTGGATGCCAAAGTGAATCGGAGGAACGACCGTTGGCTGGCCCACAATCTCGAAGATGTTCCTGTTGTGGGCAAAACCAAATTTCCAGCAAGTGTTCACGTTTTGAGCGTTGTCTCAAGTGAGGGCGACGTCATGCCTCCGCACTTCTTCCAAAAAGGCGAAAGAATCACAAAGGAGGTTTATTTGGAGGTCCTGAAGACAGTAATAAAGCCGTGGATGGAAATTACGGCTTCTGGAAGGCCGTATTTATTTCAACAAGATGGCGCACCTGCTCACACAAGTCATCTTGTTCAAAATTGGCTCTCTGACAATGTGGACATGTTTTGGTCGAAAGATTTCTGGCCTCCTAACAGTCCCGACCTAAACCCATTGGACTATTACGTGTGGGGCGTTATCGAGAGACAAACTAATAAATGCAGGCACCCCAACGTCAACTCCCTACGAGCTGCTATCGTGTCAGAATTCGCGACAATTAAACGCGACCAGTTGAAGTCAGCGTGCTCGCGCTTTAGAGCAAGAATAGAGCAGGTCATAGAGGCAGAGGGTGGTTACATAGAATAAAAGTTCTCAGCAAGGACCCTTTAAATGAGATATAACAACATTTTCATGTGTTTTTGTGTATTGACTTAAATAAACAACTTTCTGCACAAAACTTCTTTTGTCCGGATTCTAACGGCGCACCCTGTACTATTACGTACTAACGTATAACGTTATATACTATTACGTAATGACGTGTAACACTATATACTATTACGTACTAACGTATAACGTTATAAACTAATACGTAATGACGAATAACGTTATATACTATTACGTACTAACGTATAACGTTATACACTATTACGTAAAGACGTATAACGTTATATACTAATTCGTAATAACGTATAACGTTATATACTATTACGTACTAACGTATAACGTTATATATTATTACGTAATGACGTATAACGCTATATACTATTACGTACTAACGTATAACGTTATATATTATTACGTAATGACGTATAACGCTATATACTATTACGTACTAACGTATAACGTTATAAACTAATACGTAATGACGAATAACGTTATATACTATTACGTACTAACGTATAATGTTATATACTATTACGCAATGACGTATAACGTTATATACTATTACGCAAGGACGTATAACGCTATATACTATTACGTACTAACGTATAACGTTATAAACTATTACGCAATGACGTATAACGTTATATACTATTACGCAAGGACGTATAACGTTATATACTATTACGCACTAACGTATGACGTTATAAACTAATACGTACTAACGAATAACGTTATATACTATTACGTACTAACGTATAATGTTATAAACTAATACGTAATGACGTATAACGTTATAAACTAATACGTAATGACGAATAACGTTATGTACTATTACGTACTAACGTATAACGTTATATACTATTACGTAATGACGTATAACGTTATATACTAATACGTAATAACGTATATCGTTATATACTATTACGTACTAACGTATAACGTTATATACTATTACGTAATGACGTATAACGTTATAAACTAATACGTAATGACGAATAACGTTATATACTATTACGTACTTACGTATAACGTTATAAACTAATACGTACTAACGTATATCGTTATGTACTATTACGTACTAACGTATAACGTTATATACTATTACGTACTAACGTATAACGTTATAATCTAATACGTAATGACGTATAACGTTATATACTATTACGTACTTACGTATAAGGTTATATACTATTACGTAATGACGCATAACGCTATATACTATTACGTACTAACGTATAACGTTATACACTATTACGTAAAGACGTATAACGTTATATACTAATACGTAATAAGGTATAACGTTGTATACTATTACGTACTAACGTATAACGTTATATACTATTACGTAATGACGTATAACGTTATATACTAATACGTAATGACGTATATCGTTATATACTATTACGTACTAACGTATAACGTTATATACTATTACGTAATGACGTATAACGTTATAAACTAATACGTAATGACGAATAACGTTATATACTATTACGTACTTACGTATAACGTTATAAACTAATACGTACTAACGTATAACGTTATGTACTATTACGTACTAACGTATAACGTTATATAGTATTACGTACTAACGTATAACGTTACACACTATTACGTAAAGACGTATAACGTTATATACTAATACGTAATAACGTATAACGTATAACGTTATATATTATTACGTACGACGTATAACGCTATATACTATTACGTACTAACGTATAACGTTATAAACTAATACGTAATGACGAATAACGTTATATACTATTACGTACTAACGTATAACGTTATATACTATTACGCAATGACGTATAACGTTATATACTATTACGTAATGACGTATAACGTTATAAACTAATACGTAATGACGAATAACGTTATATACTATTACGTACGTACGTATAACGTTATAAACTAATACGTACTAACGTATAACGTTATGTACTATTACGTACTAACGTATAACGTTATATAGTATTACGTAATAACGTATAACGTTGTATACTATTACGTACTAACGTATAACGTTATATACTATTACGTAATGACGTATAACGTTATATACTATTACGTAATAACGTATAACGTTATATACTATTACGAAATGACGTATAACGCTATATACTATTACGTACTAACGTGTAACGTTATATAGTATTACGTACTAACGTATAACGTTATACACTATTACGTAAAGACGTATAACGTTATATACTAATACGTAATAACGTATAACGTTATATACTATTACGTACTAACGTGTAAGGTTATATACTATTACGTACTAACGAATAACGATATATACTATTACGTACTAACGTATAACGTTATAAACTAATACGTAATGACGAATAACGTTATATACTATTACGTACTAACGTATAACGTTATATACTATTACGCAATGACGTATAACGTTACACACTATTACGTAAAGACGTATAACGTTATATACTAATACGTAATAACGTATAACGTATAACGTTATATATTATTACGTACGACGTATAACGCTATATACTATTACGTACTAACGTATAACGTTATAAACTAATACGTAATGACGAATAACGTTATATACTATTACGTACTAACGTATAACGTTATATACTATTACGCAATGACGTATAACGTTATATACTATTACGCAATGACGTATAACGCTATATACTATTACGTACTAACGTATAACGTTATAAACTATTACGCAATGACGTATAACGTTATATACTATTACGCAATGTCGTATAACGCTATATACTATTACGTACTAACGTATAACGTTATAAACTAATACGTAATGACGTATAACGTTATATACTATTACGTACTAACGTATAACGTTATAAACTAATACGTACTAACGAATAACGTTATATACTATTACGTACTAACGTATAATGTTATAAACTAATACGTAAGGACGTATAACGTTATATACTATTACGTACTAACGTATAACGTTATATACTATTACGTACTAACGTATAATGTTATATACTATTACGTACTAACGTATAACGTTATATACTAATACGTAATGACGTATAACGTTATAAACTAATACGTAATGACGAATAACGGTATGTACTATTACGTACTATCGTATAACGTTATAAACTAATACGTACTAACGTATAACGTTATTGAGTATTACCTTATAGCGTATAACGTTATATACTAATACGTAATAACGTAAAACGTTATACACTATTACGTAAAGACGTATAACGTTATATACTAATACGTAATAACGTATAACGTTGTATACTATTACGTACTAACGTATAACGTTATATACTATTACGTAATGACGTATAACGTTATATACTATTACGTAATAACGTATAACGTTATATACTATTACGAAATGACGTATAACGCTATATACTATTACGTACTAACGTGTAACGTTATATAGTATTACGTACTAACGTATAACGTTATACACTATTACGTAAAGACGTATAACGTTATATACTAATACGTAATAACGTATAACGTTATATACTATTACGTACTAACGTGTAAGGTTATATACTATTACGTACTAACGAATAACGATATATACTATTACGTACTAACGTATAATGTTATAAACTAATACGTAATGACGTATAACGTTATAAACTAATACGTAATGACGAATAACGTTATGTACTATTACGTACTAACGTAAAACGTTAAAAACTAATACGTACTAACGTATAACGTTATTGAGTATTACCTTATAGCGTATAACGTTATATACTAATACGTAATAACGTAAAACGTTATATACTATTACGTAATAACGTATAACGTTATATACTAATACGTAATAACGTAAAACGTTATAAACTAATACGTACTAACGTATAACGTTATTGAGTATTACCTTATAGCGTATAACGTTATATACTAATACGTAATAACGTAAAACGTTATATACTATTACGTAATAACGTATAACGTTATAAACTAATACGTAATGACGTATAACGTTATAAACTAATACGTAATGACGAATAACGTTATGTACTATTACGTACTAACGTATAACGTTAAAAACTAATACGTACTAACGTATAACGTTATTGAGTATTACCTTATAGCGTATAACGTTATATACTAATACGTAATAACGTAAAACGTTATATACTATTACGTAATAACGTATAACGTTATATACTAATACGTAATAACGTAAAACGTTATATACTATTACGTAATAACGTATAACGTTATATACTAATACGTAATAACGTAAAACGTTATATACTATTACGTAATAACGTATAACGTTATATACTATTACGTAATGACGTATAACGTTATACACTATTACGTAGAGACGTATAACGTTATATACTAATACGTAATAACGTATAACGTTGTATACTATTACGTACTAACGTATAACGTTATATACCACTACGTACTAACGTATAACGTTATATACTATAACGTACTAACGTATAACGTTATATACTATTACGTACTAACGTATAATGTTATATACTATTACGTACTAACGTATAACATTATATACTAATACGTAATGACGTATAACGTTATAAACTAATACGTAATGACGAATAACGTTATGTACTATTACGTACTAACGTATAACGTTATAAACTAGTACGTACTAACGTTTAACGTTATTGAGTATTACCTTATAGCGTATAACGTTATATACTAATAAGTAATAACGTAAAACGTTATATACCATTACGTAATAACGTATAACGTTATATACTATTACGCAATGACGTATAACGCTATATACTATTACGTACTAACGTATAACGTTATAAAGTAATACGTAATAACGTATAACGTTATATACTATTACGCACTAACGTATAACGTTATAAACTAATAGGTAATGACGAATAACGTTATATACTATTACGTACTAACGTATAACGTTATATACTATTACGCAATGACGTATAACGTTATATACTAATACGTACTAACGAATAACGTTATATACTATTACGTACTAACGTATAATGTTATAAACTAATACGTAATGACGTATAACGTTATATACTATTACGTACTAACGTATAACGTTATATACTATTACGTACTAACGTATAATGTTATATACTATTACGTACTAACGTATAACGTTATATACTAATACGTAATGACGTATAACGTTATAAACTAATACGTAATGACGAATAACGTTATATACTATTACGTACTTACGTATAACGTTATAAACTAATACGTACTAACGTATATCGTTATGTACTATTACGTACTAACGTATAACGTTATATACTATTACGTACTAACGTATAACGTTATATACTATTACGCAATGACGTATAACGTTATATACTATTACGTAATGACGTATAACGTTATACACTATTACGTAAAGACGTATAACGTTATATACTAATACGTAATAACGTATAACGTTATATATTATTACGTAATGACGTATAACGCTATATACTATTACGTACTAACGTATAACGTTATAAACTAATACGTACTAACGTATAACGTTATAAACTAATACGTAATGACGTATAACGTTATAAACTAATACGTAATGACGAATAACGTTATGTACTATTACGTACTAACGTATAACGTTATATACTATTACGTAATGACGTATAACGTTATATACTAATACGTAATAACGTATATCGTTATATACTATTACGTACTAACGTATAACGTTATATACTATTACGTAATGACGTATAACGTTATAAACTAATACGTAATGACGAATAACGTTATATACTATTACGTACTTACGTATAACGTTATAAACTAATACGTACTAACGTATATCGTTATGTACTATTACGTACTAACGTATAACGTTATATACTATTACGTACTAACGTATAACGTTATAATCTAATACGTAATGACGTATAACGTTATATACTATTACGTACTTACGTATAAGGTTATACACTATTACGTAATGACGCATAACGCTATATACTATTACGTACTAACGTATAACGTTATACACTATTACGTAAAGACGTATAACGTTATATACTAATACGTAATAAGGTATAACGTTGTATACTATTACGTACTAACGTATAACGTTATATACTATTACGTAATGACGTATAACGTTATATACTAATACGTAATGACGTATATCGTTATATACTATTACGTACTAACGTATAACGTTATATACTATTACGTAATGACGTATAACGTTATAAACTAATACGTAATGACGAATAACGTTATATACTATTACGTACGTACGTATAACGTTATAAACTAATACGTACTAACGTATAACGTTATGTACTATTACGTACTAACGTATAACGTTATATAGTATTACGTACTAACGTATAACGTTACACACTATTACGTAAAGACGTATAACGTTATATACTAATACGTAATAACGTATAACGTATAACGTTATATATTATTACGTACGACGTATAACGCTATATACTATTACGTACTAACGTATAACGTTATAAACTAATACGTAATGACGAATAACGTTATATACTATTACGTACTAACGTATAACGTTATATACTATTACGCAATGACGTATAACGTTATATACTATTACGCAATGACGTATAACGCTATATACTATTACGTACTAACGTATAACGTTATAAACTATTACGCAATGACGTATAACGTTATATACTATTACGCAATGTCGTATAACGCTATATACTATTACGTACTAACGTATAACGTTATAAACTAATACGTAATGACGTATAACGTTATATACTATTACGTACTAACGTATAACGTTATAAACTAATACGTACTAACGAATAACGTTATATACTATTACGTACTAACGTATAATGTTATAAACTAATACGTAATGACGTATAACGTTATATACTATTACGTACTAACGTATAACGTTATATACTATTACGTACTAACGTATAATGTTATATACTATTACGTACTAACGTATAACGTTATATACTAATACGTAATGACGTATAACGTTATAAACTAATACGTAATGACGAATAACGGTATGTACTATTACGTACTATCGTATAACGTTATAAACTAATACGTACTAACGTATAACGTTATTGAGTATTACCTTATAGCGTATAACGTTATATACTAATACGTAATGACGTATAACGTTATACACTATTACGTAAAGACATATAACGTTATATACTAATACGTAATAACGTATAACGTTGTATACTATTACGTACTAACGTATAACGTTATATACTATTACGTAATGACGTATAACGTTATATACTATTACGTAATAACGTATAACGTTATATACTATTACGAAATGACGTATAACGCTATATACTATTACGTACTAACGTGTAACGTTATATAGTATTACGTACTAACGTATAACGTTATACACTATTACGTAAAGACGTATAACGTTATATACTAATACGTAATAACGTATAACGTTATATACTATTACGTACTAACGTGTAAGGTTATATACTATTACGTACTAACGAATAACGATATATACTATTACGTACTAACGTATAATGTTATAAACTAATACGTAATGACGTAAAACGTTATAAACTAATACGTAATGACGAATAACGTTATGTACTATTACGTACTAACGTAAAACGTTAAAAACTAATACGTACTAACGTATAACGTTATTGAGTATTACCTTATAGCGTATAACGTTATATACTAATACGTAATAACGTAAAACGTTATATACTATTACGTAATAACGTATAACGTTATATACTAATACGTAATAACGTAAAACGTTATAAACTAATACGTACTAACGTATAACGTTATTGAGTATTACCTTATAGCGTATAACGTTATATACTAATACGTAATAACGTAAAACGTTATATACTATTACGTAATAACGTATAACGTTATAAACTAATACGTAATGACGTATAACGTTATAAACTAATACGTAATGACGAATAACGTTATGTACTATTACGTACTAACGTAAAACGTTAAAAACTAATACGTACTAACGTATAACGTTATTGAGTATTACCTTATAGCGTATAACGTTATATACTAATACGTAATAACGTAAAACGTTATATACTATTACGTAATAACGTATAACGTTATATACTAATACGTAATAACGTAAAACGTTATATACTATTACGTAATAACGTATAACGTTATATACTAATACGTAATAACGTAAAACGTTATATACTATTACGTAATAACGTATAACGTTATATACTATTACGTAATGACGTATAACGTTATACACTATTACGTAGAGACGTATAACGTTATATACTAATACGTAATAACGTATAACGTTGTATACTATTACGTACTAACGTATAACGTTATATACCATTACGTACTAACGTATAACGTTATATACTATAACGTACTAACGTATAACGTTATATACCATTACGTACTAACGTATAATGTTATATACTATTACGTACTAACGTATAACATTATATACTAATACGTAATGACGTATAACGTTATAAACTAATACGTAATGACGAATAACGTTATGTACTATTACGTACTAACGTATAACGTTATAAACTAGTACGTACTAACGTTTAACGTTATTGAGTATTACCTTATAGCGTATAACGTTATATACTAATAAGTAATAACGTAAAACGTTATATACCATTACGTAATAACGTATAACGTTATATACTATTACGCAATGACGTATAACGCTATATACTATTACGTACTAACGTATAACGTTATAAAGTAATACGTAATAACGTATAACGTTATATACTATTACGCACTAACGTATAACGTTATAAACTAATAGGTAATGACGAATAACGTTATATACTATTACGTACTAACGTATAACGTTATATACTATTACGCAATGACGTATAACGTTATATACTATTACGTAATGACGTATAACGTTATACACTATTACGTAAAGACGTATAACGTTATATACTAATACGTAATAACGTATAACGTTATATATTATTACGTAATGACGTATAACGCTATATACTATTACGTACTAACGTATAACGTTATAAACTAATACGTACTAACGTATAACGTTATAAACTAATACGTACTAACGAATAACGTTATATACTATTACGTACTAACGTATAATGTTATAAACTAATACGTAATGACGTATAACGTTATATACTATTACGTACTAACGTATAACGTTATATACTATTACGTACTAACGTATAATGTTATATACTATTACGTACTAACGTATAACGTTATATACTAATACGTAATGACGTATAACGTTATAAACTAATACGTAATGACGAATAACGGTATGTACTATTACGTACTAACGTATAACGTTATAAACTAATACGTACTAACGTATAACGTTATTGAGTATTACCTTATAGCGTATAACGTTATATACTAATACGTAATAACGTAAAACGTTATATACTATTACGTAATAACGTATAACGTTATATACTATTACGTAATGACGTATAAGGTTATACACTATTACGTAAAGACGTATAACGTTATATACTAATACGTAATAACGTATAACGTTATATATTATTACGTAATGACGTATAACGCTATATACTATTACGTACTAACGTATAACGTTATAAACTAATACGTACTAACGAATAACGATATATACTATTACGTACTAACGTATAATGTTATAAACTAATACGTAATGACGTATAACGTTATAAACTAATACGTAATGACGAATAACGTTATGTACTATTACGTACTAACGTAAAACGTTAAAAACTAATACGTACTAACGTATAACGTTATTGAGTATTACCTTATAGCGTATAACGTTATATACTAATACGTAATAACGTAAAACGTTATATACTATTACGTAATAACGTATAACGTTATATACTAATACGTAATAACGTAAAACGTTATAAACTAATACGTACTAACGTATAACGTTATTGAGTATTACCTTATAGCGTATAACGTTATATACTAATACGTAATAACGTAAAACGTTATATACTATTACGTAATAACGTATAACGTTAAAAACTAATACGTACTAACGTATAACGTTATTGAGTATTACCTTATAGCGTATAACGTTATATACTAATACGTAATAACGTAAAACGTTATATACTATTACGTAATAACGTATAACGTTATATACTAATACGTAATAACGTAAAACGTTATAAACTAATACGTACTAACGTATAACGTTATTGAGTATTACCTTATAGCGTATGACGTTATATACTAATACGTAATAACGTAAAACGTTATATACTATTACGTAATAACGTATAACGTTATAAACTAATACGTAATGACGTATAACGTTATAAACTAATACGTAATGACGAATAACGTTATGTACTATTACGTACTAACGTAAAACGTTAAAAACTAATACGTACTAACGTATAACGTTATTGAGTATTACCTTATAGCGTATAACGTTATATACTAATACGTAATAACGTAAAACGTTATATACTATTACGTAATAACGTATAACGTTATATACTAATACGTAATAACGTAAAACGTTATATACTATTACGTAATAACGTATAACGTTATATACTATTACGTAATGACGTATAACGTTATACACTATTACGTAGAGACGTATAACGTTATATACTAATACGTAATAACGTATAACGTTGTATACTATTACGTACTAACGTATAACGTTATATACCATTACGTACTAACGTATAACGTTATATACTATAACGTACTAACGTATAACGTTATATACTATTACGTACTAACGTATAATGTTATATACTATTACGTACTAACGTATAACATTATATACTAATACGTAATGACGTGTAACGTTATAAACTAATACGTAATGACGAATAACGTTATGTACTATTACGTAATAACGTATAACGTTATAAACTAGTACGTACTAACGTTTAACGTTATTGAGTATTACCTTATAGCGTATAACGTTATATACTAATAAGTAATAACGTAAAACGTTATATACTATTACGTAATAACGTATATCGTTATATACTATTACGTAATGACGTATAACGTTATATACTAATACGTAGTGACGTATATCGTTATATACTATTACGTACTAACGTATAACGTTATATACTATTACGTAATGACGTATAACACTATATACTATTACGTACTAACGTATAACGTTATAAACTAATACGTAATGACGAATAACGTTATATACTATTACGTACTAACGTATAAAGTTATAAACTAATACGTAATGACGTATAACGTTATAAACTATTACGCAATGACGTATAACGTTATATACTATTACGCAATGACGTATAACGCTATATACTATTACGTACTAACGTATAACGTTATAAACTAATACGTAATAACGTATAACGTTATATACTATTACGCACTAACGTATAACGTTATAAACTAATACGTAATGACGAATAACGTTATATACTATTACGTACTAACGTATAACGTTATATACTATTACGCAATGACGTATAACGTTATATACTATTACGTAATGACGTATAACGTTATATACTAATACGTAGTGACGTATATCGTTATATACTATTACGTACTAACGTATAACGTTATATACTATTACGTAATGACGTATAACACTATATACTATTACGTACTAACGTATAACGTTATAAACTAATACGTAATAACGTATAACGTTATATACTATTACGTAATGACGTATAACGTTATATACTAATACGTAGTGACGTATATCGTTATATACTATTACGTACTAACGTATAACGTTATATACTATTACGTAATGACGTATAACACTATATAATATTACGTACTAACGTATAACGTTATAAACTAATACGTAATGACGAATAACGTTATATACTATTACGTACTAACGTATAAAGTTATAAACTAATACGTACTAACGTATAACGTTATACACCATTACGTAAAGACGTATAACGTTATATGCTAATACGTAATAACGTATAACGTTGTATACTATTACGTACTAACGTATAACGTTATATAGTATTACCTACTAACGTATAACGTTATACACTATTACGTAAAGACGTATAACGTTATATACTAATACGTAATAACGTATAACGTTATATACTATTACGTACTAACGTATAACGTTATATACTATTACGCAATGACGTATAACGTTATATACTATTACGCAAGGACGTATAACGCTATATACTATTACGTACTAACGTATAACGTTATAAACTATTACGCAATGACGTATAACGTTATATACTATTACGCAATGACGTATAACGCTATATACTATTACGTACTAACGTATAACGTTATAAACTAATACGTAATAACGTATAACGTTATATACTATTACGCACTAACGTATAACGTTATAAACTAATACGTACTAACGAATAACGTTATATACCATTACGTACTAACGTATAATGTTATAAACTAATACGTAATGACGTATAACGTTATAAACTAATACGTAATGACGAATAACGTTATGTACTATTACGTACTAACGTATAACGTTATATACTATTACGTAATGACGTATAACGTTATATACTAATACGTAATAACGTATATCGTTATATACTATTACGTACTAACGTATAACGTTATATACTATTACGTAATGACGTATAACGTTATAAACTAATACGTAATGACGAAAAACGTTATATACTATTACGTACTTACGTATAACGTTATAAACTGATACGTACTAACGTATAACGTTATGTACTATTACGTACTAACGTATAACGTTATATACTATTACGTACTAACGTATAACGTTATAATCTAATACGTAATGACGTATAACGTTATATACTATTACGTACTTACGTATAACGTTATATACTATTACGTAATGACGCATAACGCTATATACTATTACGTACTAACGTATAACGTTACACACTATTACGTAAAGACGTATAACGTTATATACTAATACGTAATAACGTATAACGTTATATACTATTACGTACTTACGTGTAACGTTATAAACTAATACGTACTAACGTATAACGTTATGTACTATTACGTACTAACGTATAACGTTATATAGTATTACGTACTAACGTATAACGTTACACACTATTACGTAAAGACGTATAACGTTATATACTAATACGTAATAACGTATAACGTATAACGTTATATATTATTACGTACGACGTATAACGCTATATACTATTACGTACTAACGTATAACGTTATAAACTAATACGTAATGACGAATAACGTTATATACTATTACGTACTAACGTATAACGTTATATACTATTACGCAATGACGTATAACGTTATATACTATTACGCAATGACGTATAACGCTATATACTATTACGTACTAACGTATAACGTTATAAACTATTACGCAATGACGTATAACGTTATATACTATTACGCAATGTCGTATAACGCTATATACTATTACGTACTAACGTATAACGTTATAAACTAATACGTAATGACGTATAACGTTATATACTATTACGTACTAACGTATAACGTTATAAACTAATACGTACTAACGAATAACGTTATATACTATTACGTACTAACGTATAATGTTATAAACTAATACGTAATGACGTATAAAGTTATATACTATTACGTACTAACGTATAACGTTATATACTATTACGTACTAACGTATAATGTTATATACTATTACGTACTAACGTATAACGTTATATACTAATACGTAATGACGTATAACGTTATAAACTATTACGTAAAGACGTATAACGTTATATACTAATACGTAATAACGTATAACGTTGTATACTATTACGTACTAACGTATAACGTTATATACTATTACGTAATGACGTATAACGTTATATACTATTACGTAATAACGTATAACGTTATATACTATTACGTAATGACGTATAACGCTATATACTATTACGTACTAACGTGTAACGTTATATAGTATTACGTACTAACGTATAACGTTATACACTATTACGTAAAGACGTATAACGTTATAAACTAATACGTAATAACGTATAACGTTATATACTATTACGTACTAACGTATAACGTTATATATTATTACGTAATGACGTATAACGCTATATACTATTACGTATTAACGTATAACGTTATAAACTAATACGTACTAACGAATAACGATAGATACTATTACGTACTAACGTATAATGTTATAAACTAATACGTAATGACGTATAACGTTATAAACTAATACGTAATGACGAATAACGTTATGTACTATTACGTACTAACGTAAAACGTTAAAAACTAATACGTACTAACGTATAACGTTATTGAGTATTACCTTATAGCGTATAACGTTATATACTAATACGTAATAACGTAAAACGTTATATACTATTACGTAATAACGTATAACGTTATATACTAATACGTAATAACGTAAAACGTTATAAACTAATACGTACTAACGTATAACGTTATTGAGTATTACCTTATAGCGTATAACGTTATATACTAATACGAAATAACGTAAAACTTTATATACTATTACGTAATAACGTATAACGTTATAAACTAATACGTACTAACGAATAACGTTATATACTATTACGTACTAACGTATAATGTTATAAACTAATACGTAATGACGTATAACGTTATATACTATTACGTACTAACGTATAACGTTATATACTATTACGTACTAACGTATAATGTTATATACTATTACGTACTAACGTATAACGTTATATACTAATACGTAATGACGTATAACGTTATAAACTAATACGTAATGACGAATAACGGTATGTACTATTACGTACTAACGTATAACGTTATAAACTAATACGTACTAACGTATAACGTTATTGAGTATTACCTTATAGCGTATAACGTTATATACTAATACGTAATAACGTAAAACGTTATATACTATTACGTAATAACGTATAACGTTATATACTATTACGTAATGACGTATAACGTTATACACTATTACGTAAAGACGTATAACGTTATATACTAATACGTAATAACGTATAACGTTGTATACTATTACGTACTAACGTATAACGTTATATACTATTACGTAATGACGTATAACGTTATATACTATTACGTAATAACGTATAACGTTATATACTATTACGTAATGACGTATAACGCTATATACTATTACGTACTAACGTGTAACGTTATATAGTATTACGTACTAACGTATAACGTTATACACTATTACGTAAAGACGTATAACGTTATATACTAATACGTAATAACGTATAACGTTATATACTATTACGTACTAACGTATAACGTTATATATTATTACGTAATGACGTATAACGCTATATACTATTACGTATTAACGTATAACGTTATAAACTAATACGTACTAACGAATAACGATAGATACTATTACGTACTAACGTATAATGTTATAAACTAATACGTAATGACGTATAACGTTATAAACTAATACGTAATGACGAATAACGTTATGTACTATTACGTACTAACGTAAAACGTTAAAAACTAATACGTACTAACGTATAACGTTATTGAGTATTACCTTATAGCGTATAACGTTATATACTAATACGTAATAACGTAAAACGTTATATACTATTACGTAATAACGTATAACGTTATATACTAATACGTAATAACGTAAAACGTTATAAACTAATACGTACTAACGTATAACGTTATTGAGTATTACCTTATAGCGTATAACGTTATATACTAATACGTAATAACGTAAAACTTTATATACTATTACGTAATAACGTATAACGTTATAAACTAATACGTAATGACGTATAACGTTATATACTATTACGCACTAACGTATAACGTTATAAACTAATACGTACTAACGTATAACGTTATATACTATTACGTGCTAACGTATAACGTTATATACCATTACGTACTAACGTATAACGTTATAAACTAATACGTAATGACGAATAACGTTATGTACTATTACGTACTAACGTATAACGTTATAAACTAGTACGTACTAACGTTTAACGTTATTGAGTATAACCTTATAGCGTATAACGTTATATACTAATAAGTAATAACGTAAAACTTTATATATTATTACGTAATAACGTATAACGTTATATACTATTACGTAATGACGTATAACGTTATATACTAATACGTAGTGACGTATATCGTTATATACTATTACGTACTAACGTATAACGTTATATACTATTACGTAATGACGTATAACACTATATACTATTACGTACTAACGTATAACGTTATAAACTAATACGTAATGACGAATAACGTTATATACTATTACGTACTAACGTATAAAGTTATAAACTAATACGTAATGACGTATAACTTTATAAACTATTACGCAATGCCGTATAACGTTATATACTATTACGCAATGACGTATAACGCTATATACTATTACGTACTAACGTATAACGTTATAAACTAATACGTAATAACGTATAACGTTATATACTATTACGCACTAACGTATAACGTTATAAACTAATACGTACTAACGAATAACGTTATATACTATTACGTACTAACGTATAATGTTATAAACTAATACGTAATGACGTATAACGTTATAAACTAATACGTAATGACGAATAACGTTATATACTATTACGTACTAACGTATAACGTTATATACTATTACGCAGTGACGTATAACGTTATATACTATTACGCACTAACGTATAACGTTATAAACTAATACGTACTAACGTATAACGTTATATACTATTACGTGCTAACGTATAACGTTATATACTATTTCGTGCTAACGTGTAACGTTATATACTATTACGTAATGACGTATAACGTTATAAACTAATACGTAATGACGAGTAACGTTATATACTATTACGTACTAACGTATAACGTTATAAACTAATACGTACTAACGTATAACGTTATAAACTAATACGTACTAATGTGTAACGTTATATAGTATTACCTGTAGACGTATAACGTTGTATACTATTACGTAATAACGTGTAACGTAATATAGTATTACCTGATGACGTATAACGTTATATACTATTACGTACTAACGTATAACGTTATATAGTATTACGTACTAACGTATAACGTTACATACTATTACGTAAAGACATATAACGTTATATACTAATACGTAATAACGTATAACGTTATAAACTAATACGTAATGACGAATAACGTTATATACTATTACGTACTAACGTATAACGTTATAAACTAATACGTAATGACGTATAACGTTATAAACTAATACGTAATGACGAGTAACGTTATATACTATTACGTACTAACGTATAACGTTATAAACTAATACGTACTAACGTATAACGTTATACACCATTACGTAAAGACGTATAACGTTATATGCTAATACGTAATAACGTATAACGTTATAAACTAATACGTACTAACGAATAACGTTATATACTATTACGTACTAACGTATAATGTTATAAACTAATACGTAATGACGTATAACGTTATATACTATTACGTACTAACGTATAACGTTATATACTATTACGTACTAACGTATAATGTTATATACTATTACGTACTAACGTATAACGTTATATACTATTACGTAATGACGTATAACGTTATAAACTAATACGTAATGACGAATAACGGTATGTACTATTACGTACTAACGTATAACGTTATAAACTAATACGTACTAACGTATAACGTTATTGAGTATTACCTTATAGCGTATAACGTTATATACTAATACGTAATAACGTGAAACGTTATATACTATTACGTAATAACGTATAACGTTATATACTATTACGTAATGACGTATAACGTTATACACTATTACGTAAAGACGTATAACGTTATATACTAATACGTAATAACGTATAACGTTGTATACTATTACGTACTAACGTATAACGTTATATACTATTACGTAATGACGTATAACGTTATATACTATTACGTAATAACGTATAACGTTATATACTATTACGTAATGACGTATAACGCTATATACTATTACGTACTAACGTGTAACGTTATATAGTATTACGTACTAACGTATAACGTTATACACTATTACGTAAAGACGTATAACGTTATATACTAATACGTAATAACATATAACGTTATATACTATTACGTACTAACGTATAACGTTATATATTATTACGTAATGACGTATAACGCTATATACTATTACGTATTAACGTATAACGTTATAAACTAATACGTACTAACGAATAACGATATATACTATTACGTACTAACGTATAATGTTATAAACTAATACGTAATGACGTATAACGTTATAAACTAATACGTAATGACGAATAACGTTATGTACTATTACGTACTAACGTAAAACGTTAAAAACTAATACGTACTAACGTATAACGTTATTGAGTATTACCTTATAGCGTATAACGTTATATACTAATACGTAATAACGTAAAACGTTATATACTATTACGTAATAACGTATAACGTTATATACTAATACGTAATAACGTAAAACGTTATAAACTAATACGTACTAACGTATAACGTTATTGAGTATTACCTTATAGCGTATAACGTTATATACTAATACGTAATAACGTAAAACTTTATATACTCTTACGTAATAACGTATAACGTTATAAACTAATACGTAATGACGTATAACGTTATAAACTAATACGTAATGACGAATAACGTTATGTACTATTACGTACTAACGTAAAACGTTAAAAACTAATACGTACTAACGTATAACGTTATTGAGTATTACCTTATAGCGTATAACGTTATATACTAATACGTAATAACGTAAAACGTTATATACTATTACGTAATAACGTATAACGTTATATACTAATACGTAATAACGTAAAACGTTATATACTATTACGTAATAACGTATAACGTTATATACTATTACGTAATGACGTATAACGTTATACACTATGACGTAGAGACGTATAACGTTATATACTAATACGTAATAACGTATAACGTTGTATACTATTACGTACTAACGTATAACGTTATATACCATTACGTACTAACGTATAACGTTATATACTATTACGTAATGACGTATAACGTTATAAACTAATACGTAATGACGAATAACGTTATATACTATTACGTACTAACGTATAACGTTATATACTATTACGCAGTGACGTATAACGTTATATACTATTACGCACTAACGTATAACGTTATAAACTAATACGTACTAACGTATAACGTTATATACTATTACGTGCTAACGTATAACGTTATATACTATTTCGTGCTAACGTGTAACGTTATATACTATTACGTAATGACGTATAACGTTATAAACTAATTCGTAATGACGAGTAACGTTATATACTATTACGTACTAACGTATAACGTTATAAACTAATACGTACTAACGTATAACGTTATAAACTAATACGTACTAATGTGTAACGTTATATAGTATTACCTGATGACGTATAACGTTGTATACTATTACGTAATAACGTGTAACGTAATATAGTATTACCTGATGACGTATAACGTTATATACTATTACGTACTAACGTATAACGTTATATAGTATTACGTACTAACGTATAACGTTACACACTATTACGTAAAGACGTATAACGTTATATACTAATACGTAATAATGTATAACGTTATAAACTAATACGTAATGACGAATAACGTTATATACTATTACGTACTAACGTATAACGTTATAAACTAATACGTAATGACGTATAACGTTATAAACTAATACGTAATGACGAGTAACGTTATATACTATTACGTACTAACGTATAACGTTATAAACTAATACGTACTAACGAATAACGTTATATACTATTACGTACTAACGTATAATGTTATAAACTAATACGTAATGACGTATAACGTTATATACTATTACGTACTAACGTATAACGTTATATACTATTACGTACTAACGTATAATGTTATATACTATTACGTACTAACGTATAACGTTATATACTAATACGTAATGACGTATAACGTTATAAACTAATACGTAATGACGAATAACGGTATGTACTATTACGTACTAACGTATAACGTTATAAACTAATACGTACTAACGTATAACGTTATTGAGTATTACCTTATAGCGTATAACGTTATATACTAATACGTAATAACGTGAAACGTTATATACTATTACGTAATAACGTATAACGTTATATACTATTACGTAATGACGTATAACGTTATACACTATTACGTAAAGACGTATAACGTTATATACTAATACGTAATAACGTATAACGTTGTATACTATTACGTACTAACGTATAACGTTATATACTATTACGTAATGACGTATAACGTTATATACTATTACGTAATAACGTATAACGTTATATACTATTACGTAATGACGTATAACGCTATATACTATTACGTACTAACGTGTAACGTTATATAGTATTACGTACTAACGTATAACGTTATACACTATTACGTAAAGACGTATAACGTTATATACTAATACATAATAACATATAACGTTATATACTATTACGTACTAACGTATAACGTTATATATTATTACGTAATGACGTATAACGCTATATACTATTACGTATTAACGTATAACGTTATAAACTAATACGTACTAACGAATAACGATATATACTATTACGTACTAACGTATAATGTTATAAACTAATACGTAATGACGTATAACGATATAAACTAATACGTAATGACGAATAACGTTATGTACTATTACGTACTAACGTAAAACGTTAAAAACTAATACGTACTAACGTATAACGTTATTGAGTATTACCTTATAGCGTATAACGTTATATACTAATACGTAATAACGTAAAACGTTATATACTATTACGTAATAACGTATAACGTTATATACTAATACGTAATAACGTAAAACGTTATAAACTAATACGTACTAACGTATAACGTTATTGAGTATTACCTTATAGCGTATAACGTTATATACTAATACGTAATAACGTAAAACTTTATATACTATTACGTAATAACGTATAACGTTATAAACTAATACGTAATGACGTATAACGTTATAAACTAATACGTAATGACGAATAACGTTATGTACTATTACGTACTAACGTAAAACGTTAAAAACTAATACGTACTAACGTATAACGTTATTGAGTATTACCTTATAGCGTATAACGTTATATACTAATACGTAATAACGTAAAACGTTATATACTATTACGTAATAACGTATAACGTTATATACTAATACGTAATAACGTAAAACGTTATATACTATTACGTAATAACGTATAACGTTATATACTATTACGTAATGACGTATAACGTTATACACTATGACGTAGAGACGTATAACGTTATATACTAATACGTAATAACGTATAACGTTGTATACTATTAAGTACTAACGTATAACGTTATATACCATTACGTACTAACGTATAACGTTATATACTATTACGTAATGACGTATAACGTTATAAACTAATACGTAATGACGAATAACGTTATATACTATTACGTACTAACGTATAACGTTATATACTATTACGCAGTGACGTATAACGTTATATACTATTACGCACTAACGTATAACGTTATAAACTAATACGTACTAACGTATAACGTTATATACTATTACGTGCTAACGTATAACGTTATATACTATTTCGTGCTAACGTGTAACGTTATATACTATTACGTAATGACGTATAACGTTATAAACTAATTCGTAATGACGAGTAACGTTATATACTATTACGTACTAACGTATAACGTTATAAACTAATACGTACTAACGTATAACGTTATAAACTAATACGTACTAATGTGTAACGTTATATAGTATTACCTGATGACGTATAACGTTGTATACTATTACGTAATAACGTGTAACGTAATATAGTATTACCTGATGACGTATAACGTTATATACTATTACGTACTAACGTATAACGTTATATAGTATTACGTACTAACGTATAACGTTACACACTATTACGTAAAGACGTATAACGTTATATACTAATACGTAATAATGTATAACGTTATAAACTAATACGTAATGACGAATAACGTTATATACTATTACGTACTAACGTATAACGTTATAAACTAATACGTAATGACGTATAACGTTATAAACTAATACGTAATGACGAGTAACGTTATATACTATTACGTACTAACGTATAACGTTATAAACTAATACGTACTAACGTATAACGTTATACACCATTACGTAAAGACGTATAACGTTATATGCTAATACGTAATAACGTATAACGTTATAAACTAATACGTACTAACGAATAACGTTATATACTATTACGTACTAACGTATAATGTTATAAACTAATACGTAATGACGTATAACGTTATATACTATTACGTACTAACGTATAACGTTATATACTATTACGTACTAACGTATAATGTTATATACTATTACGTACTAACGTATAACGTTATATACTAATACGTAATGACGTATAACGTTATAAACTAATACGTAATGACGAATAACGGTATGTACTATTACGTACTAACGTATAACGTTATAAACTAATACGTACTAACGTATAACGTTATTGAGTATTACCTTATAGCGTATAACGTTATATACTAATACGTAATAACGTAAAACGTTATATACTATTACGTAATAACGTATAACGTTATATACTATTACGTAATGACGTATAACGTTATACACTATTACGTAAAGACGTATAACGTTATATACTAATACGTAATAACGTATAACGTTGTATACTATTACGTACTAACGTATAACGTTATATACTATTACGTAATGACGTATAACGTTATATACTATTACGTAATAACGTATAACGTTATATACTATTACGTAATGACGTATAACGCTATATACTATTACGTACTAACGTGTAACGTTATATAGTATTACGTACTAACGTATAACGTTATACACTATTACGTAAAGACGTATAACGTTATATACTAATACGTAATAACGTATAACGTTATATACTATTACGTACTAACGTATAACGTTATATATTATTACGTAATGACGTATAACGCTATATACTATTACGTATTAACGTATAACGTTATAAACTAATACGTACTAACGAATAACGATATATACTATTACGTACTAACGTATAATGTTATAAACTAATACGTAATGACGTATAACGTTATAAACTAATACGTAATGACGAATAACGTTATGTACTATTACGTACTAACGTAAAACGTTAAAAACTAATACGTACTAACGTATAACGTTATTGAGTATTACCTTATAGCGTATAACGTTATATACTAATACGTAATAACGTAAAACGTTATATACTATTACGTAATAACGTATAACGTTATATACTAATACGTAATAACGTAAAACGTTATAAACTAATACGTACTAACGTATAACGTTATTGAGTATTACCTTATAGCGTATAACGTTATATACTAATACGTAATAACGTAAAACTTTATATACTATTACGTAATAACGTATAACGTTATAAACTAATACATAATGACGTATAACGTTATAAACTAATACGTAATGACGAATAACGTTATGTACTATTACGTACTAACGTAAAACGTTAAAAACTAATACGTACTAACGTATAACGTTATTGAGTATTACCTTATAGCGTATAACGTTATATACTAATACGTAATAACGTAAAACGTTATATACTATTACGTAATAACGTATAACGTTATATACTAATACGTAATAACGTAAAACGTTATATACTATTACGTAATAACGTATAACGTTATATACTATTACGTAATGACGTATAACGTTATACACTATGACGTAGAGACGTATAACGTTATATACTAATACGTAATAACGTATAACGTTGTATACTATTACGTACTAACGTATAACGTTATATACCATTACGTACTAACGTATAACGTTATATACTATAACGTACTAACGTATAACGTTATATACTATTACGTACTAACGTATAATGTTATATACTATTACGTACTAACGTATAACATTATATACTAATACGTAATGACGTATAACGTTATAAACTAATACGTAATGACGAATAACGTTATGTACTATTACGTACTAACGTATAACGTTATAAACTAGTACGTACTAACGTTTAACGTTATTGAGTATTACCTTATAGCGTATAACGTTATATACTAATAAGTAATAACGTAAAACTTTATATATTATTACGTAATAACGTATAACGTTATATACTATTACGTAATGACGTATAACGTTATATACTAATACGTAGTGACGTATATCGTTATATACTATTACGTACTAACGTATAACGTTATATACTATTACGTAATGACGTATAACACTATATACTATTACGTACTAACGTATAACGTTATAAACTAATACGTAATGACGAATAACGTTATATACTATTACGTACTAACGTATAAAGTTATAAAATAATACGTAATGACGTATAACGTTATAAACTATTACGCAATGCCGTATAACGTTATATACTATTACGCAATGACGTATAACGCTATGTACTATTACGTACTAACGTATAACGTTATAAACTAATACGTAATAACGTATAACGTTATATACTATTACGCACTAACGTATAACGTTATAAACTAATACGTACTAACGAATAACGTTATATACTATTACGTACTAACGTATAATGTTATAAACTAATACGTAATGACGTATAACGTTATAAACTAATACGTAATGACGAATAACGTTATATACTATTACGTTCTAACGTATAACGTTATATACTATTACGCAGTGACGTATAACGTTATATACTATTACGCACTAACGTATAACGTTATAAACTAATACGTACTAACGTATAACGATATATACTATTACGTGCTAACGTATAACGTTATATACTATTTCGTGCTAACGTGTAACGTTATATACTATTACGTAATGACGTATAACGTTATAAACTAATACGTAATGACGAGTAACGTTATATACTATTACGTACTAACGTATAACGTTATAAACTAATACGTACTAACGTATAACGTTATAAACTAATACGTACTAATGTGTAACGTTATATAGTATTACCTGATGACGTATAACGTTGTATACTATTACGTAATAACGTGTAACGTAATATAGTATTACCTGATGTCGTATAACGTTATATACTATTACGTACTAACGTATAACGTTATATAGTATTACGTACTAACGTATAACGTTACACACTATTACGTAAAGACGTATAACGTTATATACTAATACGTAATAACGTATAACGTTATAAACTAATACGTAATGACGAATAACGTTATATACTATTACGTACTAACGTATAACGTTATAAACTAATACGTAATGACGTATAACGTTATAAACTAATACGTAATGACGAGTAACGTTATATACTATTACGTACTAACGTATAACGTTATAAACTAATACGTACTAACGTATAACGTTATACACCATTACGTAAAGACGTATAACGTTATATGCTAATACGTAATAACGTATAACGTTGTATACTATTACGTACTAACGTATAACGTTATATAGTATTACGTACTAACGTATAACGTTATACACTATTACGTAAAGACGTATAACGTTATATACTAATACGTAATAACGTATAACGTCATATACTATTACGTACTAACGTATAACGTTATATATTATTACGTAATGACGTATAACGCTATATACTATTACGTACTAACGTATAATGTTATAAACTAATACGTAATGACGAATAACGTTATATACTATTACGTACTAACGTATAACGTTATATACTATTACGCAATGACGTATAACGTTATATACTATTACGCAAGGACGTATAACGCTATATACTATTACGTACTAACGTATAACGTTATAAACTATTACGCAATGACGTATAACGTTATATACTATTACGCAATGACGTATAACGCTATATACTATTACGTACTAACGTATAACGTTATAAACTAATACGTAATAACGTATAACGTTATATACTATTACGCACTAACGTATAACGTTATAAACTAATACGTACTAACGAATAACGTTATATACTATTACGTACTAACGTGTAATGTTATAAACTAATACGTAATGACGTATAACGTTATAAACTAATACGTAATGACGAATAACGTTATATACTATTACGTACTAACGTATAACGTTATATACTATTACGCAGTGACGTATAACGTTATATACTATTACGCACTAACGTATAACGTTATAAACTAATACGTACTAACGTATAACGTTATATACTATTACGTGCTAACGTATAACGTTATATACTATTTCGTGCTAACGTGTAACGTTATATACTATTACGTAATGACGTATAACGTTATAAACTAATACGTAATGACGAGTAACGTTATATACTATTACGTACTAACGTATAACGTTATAAACTAATACGTACTAACGTATAACGTTATAAACTAATACGTACTAATGTGTAACGTTATATAGTATTACCTGATGACGTATAACGTTGTATACTATTACGTAATAACGTGTAACGTAATATAGTATTACCTGATGACGTATAACGTTATATACTATTACGTACTAACGTATAACGTTATATAGTATTACGTACTAACGTATAACGTTACACACTATTACGTAAAGACGTATAACGTTATATACTAATACGTAATAACGTATAACGTTATAAACTAATACGTAATGACGAATAACGTTATATACTATTACGTACTATCGTATAACGTTATAAACTAATACGTAATGACGTATAACGTTATAAACTAATACGCAATGACGAGTAACGTTATATACTATTACGTACTAACGTATAACGTTATAAACTAATACGTACTAACGTATAACGTTATACACCATTACGTAAAGACGTATAACGTTATATGCTAATACGTAATAACGTATAACGTTGTATACTATTACGTACTAACGTATAACGTTATATAGTATTACGTACTAACGTATAACGTTACACACTATTACGTAATGACGAATAACGTTATATACTATTACGTACTAACGTATAACGTTATATACTATTACGCAATGACGTATAACGTTATATACTATTACGCAAGGACGTAAAACGCTATATACTATTACGTACTAACGTATAACGTTATAAACTATTACGCAATGACGTATAACGTTATATACTATTACGCAATGACGTATAACGCTATATACTATTACGTACTAACGTATAACGTTATAAACTAATACGTAATAACGTATAACGTTATATACTATTACGCACTAACGTATAACGTTATAAACTAATACGTACTAACGAATAACGTTATATACTATTACGTACTAACGTATAATGTTATAAACTAATACGTAATGACGTATAACGTTATAAACTAATACGTAATGACGAATAACCTTATGTACTATTACGTACTAACGTATAACGTTATAAACTAATACGTACTAACGTATAACGTTATTGAGTATTACCTTATAGCGTATAACGTTATATACTAACACGTAATAACGTAAAACGTTATATACTATTACGTAATAACGTATAACGTTATATACTATTGCGTAATGACGTATAACGTTATACACTATTACGTAAAGACGTATAACGTTATATACTAATACGTAATAACGTATAACGTTATAAACTAATACGTAATGACGAATAACGTTATATACTATTACGTACTAACGTATAACGTTATAAACTAATACGTAATGACGTATAACGTTATAAACTAATACGTAATGACGAGTAACGTTATATACTATTACGTACTAACGTATAACGTTATAAACTAATACGTACTAACGTATAACGTTATTGAGTATTACCTTATAGCGTATAACGTTATAAACTAATACGTACTAATGTGTAACGTTATATAGTATTACCTGATGACGTATAACGTTGTATACTATTACGTAATAACGTGTAACGTAATATAGTATTACCTGATGACGTATAACGTTATATACTATTACGCACTAACGTATAACGTTATATACTATTACGCAATGACGTATAATGTTATATACTATTACGCAATGACGTATAACGCTATATACTATTACGTACTAAAGTATAACGTTATAAACTAATACGTAATGACGTATAACGTTATAAACTAATACGTAATGACGAGTAACGTTATATACTATTACGTACTAACGTATAACTTTATAAACTAATACGTACTAACGTATAACGTTATACACCATTACGTAAAGACGTATAACGTTATATACTAATACGTAATAACGTATAACGTTGTATACTATTACGTACTAACGTATAACGTTATAAACTAATACGTACTAACGTATAACGTTATATACTATTACGTAATGACGTATAACGTTATATACTAATACGTAATAACGTATAACGTTATATCGTATTACGTGCTAACGTATAACGTTATATACTATTACGTACTAACGTATAACGTTATAAACTAATACGTACTAACGTATAACGTTATATACTATTACGTGCTAACGTATAACGTTATATACTATTTCGTGCTAACGTGTAACGTTATATACTATTACGTAATGACGTATAACGCTATATACTATTACGTACTAACGTGTAACGTTATATAGTATTACGTACTAACGTATAACGTTATACACTATTACGTAAAGACGTATAACGTTATATACTAATACGTAATAAGGTATAACGTTGTATACTATTACGTACTAACGTATAACGTTATATACTATTACGTAATGACGTATAACGTTATATACTAATACGTAATGACGTATAACGTTATATACTATTACGCAATGACGTATAACGTTATATACTATTACGCAAGGACGTATAACGCTATATACTATTACGTACTAACGTATAACGTTATAAACTATTACGCAATGACGTATAACGTTATATACTATTACGCAATGACGTATAACGCTATATACTATTACGTACTAACGTATAACGTTATAAACTAATACGTAATAACGTATAACGTTATATACTATTACGCACTAACGTATAACGTTATAAACTAATACGTACTAACGAATAACGTTATATACTATTACGTACTAACGTGTAATGTTATAAACTAATACGTAATGACGTATAACGTTATAAAGTAATACGTAATGACGAATAACGTTATATACTATTACGTACTAACGTATAACGTTATATACTATTACGCAGTGACGTATAACGTTATATACTATTACGCACTAACGTATAACGTTATAAACTAATACGTACTAACGTATAACGTTATATACTATTACGTGCTAACGTATAACGTTATATACTATTTCGTGCTAACGTGTAACGTTATATACTATTACGTAATGACGTATAACGTTATAAACTAATACGTAATGACGAGTAACGTTATATACTATTACGTACTAACGTATAACGTTATAAACTAATACGTACTAACGTATAACGTTATAAACTAATACGTACTAATGTGTAACGTTATATAGTATTACCTGATGACGTATAACGTTGTATACTATTACGTAATAACGTGTAACGTAATATAGTATTACCTGATGACGTATAACGTTATATACTATTACGTACTAACGTATAACGTTATATAGTATTACGTACTAACGTATAACGTTACACACTATTACGTAAAGACGTATAACGTTATATACTAATACGTAATAACGTATAACGTTATAAACTAATACGTAATGACGAATAACGTTATATACTATTACGTACTAACGTATAACGTTATAAACTAATACGTAATGACGTATAACGTTATAAACTAATACGTAATGACGAGTAAGGTTATATACTATTACGTACTAACGTATAACGTTATAAACTAATACGTACTAACGTATAACGTTATACACCATTACGTAAAGACGTATAACGTTATATGCTAATACGTAATAACGTATAACGTTGTATACTATTACGTACTAACGTATAACGTTATATAGTATTACGTACTAACGTATAACGTTATACACTATTACGTAATGACGAATAACGTTATATACTATTACGTACTAACGTATAACGTTATATACTATTACGCAATGACGTATAACGTTATATACTATTACGCAAGGACGTAAAACGCTATATACTATTACGTACTAACGTATAACGTTATAAACTATTACGCAATGACGTATAACGTTATATACTATTACGCAATGACGTATAACGCTATATACTATTACGTACTAACGTATAACGTTATAAACTAATACGTAATAACGTATAACGTTATATACTATAACGCACTAACGTATAACGTTATAAACTAATACGTACTAACGAATAACGTTATATACTATTACGTACTAACGTATAACGTTATAAACAAATACGTACTAACGTATAACGTTATTGAGTATTACCTTATAGCGTATAACGTTATAAACTAATACGTACTAATGTGTAACGTTATATAGTATTACCTGATGACGTATAACGTTGTATACTATTACGTAATAACGTGTAACGTAATATAGTATTACCTGATGACGTATAACGTTATATACTATTACGCACTAACGTATAACGTTATATACTATTACGCAATGACGTATAACGTTATATACTATTACGCAATGACGTATAACGCTATATACTATTACGTACTAAAGTATAACGTTATAAACTAATACGTAATGACGTATAACGTTATAAACTAATACGTAATGACGAGTAACGTTATATACTATTACGTACTAACGTATAACTTTATAAACTAATACGTACTAACGTATAACGTTATACACCATTACGTAAAGACGTATAACGTTATATACTAATACGTAATAACGTATAACGTTGTATACTATTACGTACTAACGTATAACGTTATAAACTAATACGTACTAACGTATAACGTTATATACTATTACGTAATGACGTATAACGTTATATACTAATACGTAATAACGTATAACGTTATATCGTATTACGTACTAACGTATAACGTTATATACTATTACGTACTAACGTATAACGTTATAAACTAATACGTACTAACGTATAACGTTATATACTATTACGTGCTAACGTATAACGTTATATACTATTTCGTGCTAACGTGTAACGTTATATACTATTACGTAATGACGTATAACGCTATATACTATTACGTACTAACGTGTAACGTTATATAGTATTACGTACTAACGTATAACGTTATACACTATTACGTAAAGACGTATAACGTTATATACTAATACGTAATAAGGTATAACGTTATACACTATTACGTAAAGACGTATAACGTTATATACTAATACGTAATAAGGTATAACGTTGTATACTATTACGTACTAACGTATAACATTATATACTATTACGTAATGACGTATAACGTTATATACTAATACGTAATGACGTATATCGTTATATACTATTACGTACTAACGTATAACGTTATATACTATTACGTAATGACGTATAACGTTATAAACTAATACGTAATGACGAATAACGTTATATACTATTACGTACTTACGTATAACGTTATAAACTAATACGTACTAACGTATAACGTTATGTACTATTACGTACTAACGTATATCGTTATATACTATTACGTACTAACGTATAACGTTATAATCTAATACGTAATGACGTATAACGTTATATACTATTACGTACTAACGTATAACGTTATATACTATTACGTAATGACGTATAACGCTATATACTATTACGTACTAACGTATAACGTTATACACTATTACGTAAAGACGTATAACGTTATATACTAATACGTAATAACGTATAACGTTGTATACTATTACGTACTAACGTATAACGTTATATACTATTACGTAATGACGTATAACGTTATATACTAATACGTAATGACGTATATTGTTATATACTATTACGTACTAACGTATAACGTTATATACTATTACGTAATGACGTATAACGCTATATACTATTACGTACTAACGTATAACGTTATAAACTAATACGTAATGACGAATATCGTTATATACTATTACGTACTAACGTATAACGTTATATACTATTACGCAATGACGTATAACGTTATATACTATTACGCACTAACGTATAACGTTATAAACTAATACGTACTAACGTATAACGTTATATACTATTACGTGCTAACGTATAACGTTATATACTATTTCGTTCTAACGTGTAACGTTATATACTATTACGTAATGACGTATAACGTTATAAACTAATACGTAATGACGAGTAACGTTATATACTATTACGTACTAACGTATAACGTTATAAACTAATACGTACTAACGTATAACGTTATACACCATTACGTAAAGACGTATAACGTTATATGCTAATACGTAATAACGTATAACGTTGTATACTATTACGTAATGACGTATAACGTTATAAACTAATACGTAATGACGAATAACGTTATATACTATTACGTAATGACGTATAACGTTATAAACTAATACGTAATGACGAGTAACGTTATATACTATTACGTACTAACGTATAACGTTATAAACTAATACGTACTAACGTATAACGTTATAAACTAATACGTACTAATGTGTAACGTTATATAGTATTACCTGATGACGTATAACGTTGTATACTATTACGTAATAACGTGTAACGTAATATAGTATTACCTGATGACGTATAACGTTATATACTATTACGTACTAACGTATAACGTTATATAGTATTACGTACTAACGTATAACGTTACACACTATTACGTAAAGACGTATAACGTTATATACTAATACGTAATAACGTATAACGTTATAAACTAATACGTAATGACGAATAACGTTATATACTATTACGTACTAACGTATAACGTTATAAACTAATACGTAATGACGTATAACGTTATAAACTAATACGTAATGACGAGTAAGGTTATATACTATTACGTACTAACGTATAACGTTATAAACTAATACGTACTAACGTATAACGTTATACACCATTACGTAAAGACGTATAACGTTATATGCTAATACGTAATAACGTATAACGTTGTATACTATTACGTACTAACGTATAACGTTATATAGTATTACGTACTAACGTATAACGTTATACACTATTACGTAATGACGAATAACGTTATATACTATTACGTACTAACGTATAACGTTATATACTATTACGCAATGACGTATAACGTTATATACTATTACGCAAGGACGTAAAACGCTATATACTATTACGTACTAACGTATAACGTTATAAACTATTACGCAATGACGTATAACGTTATATACTATTACGCACTAACGTATAACGTTATAAACTAATACGTACTAACGAATAACGTTATATACTATTACGTACTAACGTATAATGTTATAAACTAATACGTAATGACGTATAACGTTATAAACTAATACGTAATGACGAATAACGTTATGTACTATTACGTACTAACGTATAACGTTATAAACTAATACGTACTAACGTATAACGTTATTGAGTATTACCTTATAGCGTATAACGTTATATACTAATACGTAATAACGTAAAACGTTATATACTATTACGTAATAACGTATAACGTTATATACTATTGCGTAATGACGTATAACGTTATACACTATTACGTAAAGACGTATAACGTTATATACTAATACGTAATAACGTATAACGTTATAAACTAATACGTAATGACGAATAACGTTATATACTATTACGTACTAACGTATAACGTTATAAACTAATACGTAATGACGTATAACGTTATAAACTAATACGTAATGACGAGTAACGTTATATACTATTACGTACTAACGTATAACGTTATAAACTAATACGTACTAACGTATAACGTTATTGAGTATTACCTTATAGCGTATAACGTTATAAACTAATACGTACTAATGTGTAACGTTATATAGTATTACCTGATGACGTATAACGTTGTATACTATTACGTAATAACGTGTAACGTAATATAGTATTACCTGATGACGTATAACGTTATATACTATTACGCACTAACGTATAACGTTATATACTATTACGCAATGACGTATAACGTTATATACTATTACGCAATGACGTATAACGCTATATACTATTACGTACTAAAGTATAACGTTATAAACTAATACGTAATGACGTATAACGTTATAAACTAATACGTAATGACGAGTAACGTTATATACTATTACGTACTAACGTATAACTTTATAAACTAATACGTACTAACGTATAACGTTATACACCATTACGTAAAGACGTATAACGTTATATACTAATACGTAATAACGTATAACGTTGTATACTATTACGTACTAACGTATAACGTTATAAACTAATACGTGCTAACGTATAACGTTATATACTATTACGTAATGACGTATAACGTTATATACTAATACGTAATAACGTATAACGTTATATCGTATTACGTGCTAACGTATAACGTTATATACTATTACGTACTAACGTATAACGTTATAAACTAATACGTACTAACGTATAACGTTATATACTATTACGTGCTAACGTATAACGTTATATACTATTTCGTGCTAACGTGTAACGTTATATACTATTACGTAATGACGTATAACGCTATATACTATTACGTACTAACGTGTAACGTTATATAGTATTACGTACTAACGTATAACGTTATACACTATTACGTAAAGACGTATAACGTTATATACTAATACGTAATAAGGTATAACGTTGTATACTATTACGTACTAACGTATAACGTTATATACTATTACGTGCTAACGGATAACGTTATATACTATTTCGTGCTAACGTGTAACGTTATATACTAATACGTAATAACGTATAACGTTATATACTATTACGTACTAACGTATAACGTTATATATTATTACGTACTAACGTATAACGTTATACACTATTACGTAAAGACGTATAACGTTATATACTAATACGTAATAAGGTATAACGTTGTATACTATTACGTACTAACGTATAACATTATATACTATTACGTAATGACGTATAACGTTATATACTAATACGTAATGACGTATATCGTTATATACTATTACGTACTAACGTATAACGTTATATACTATTACGTAATGACGTATAACGTTATAAACTAATACGTAATGACGAATAACGTTATATACTATTACGTACTTACGTATAACGTTATAAACTAATACGTACTAACGTATAACGTTATGTACTATTACGTACTAACGTATATCGTTATACACTATTACGTAAAGACGTATAACGTTATATACTAATACGTAATAACGTATAACGTTGTATACTATTACGTACTAACGTATAACGTTATATACTATTACGTAATGACGTATAACGTTATAATCTAATACGTAATGACGTATAACGTTATATACTATTACGTACTAACGTATAACGTTATATACTATTACGTAATGACGTATAACGCTATATACTATTACGTACTAACGTATAACGTTATACACTATTACGTAAAGACGTATAACGTTATATACTAATACGTAATAACGTATAACGTTGTATACTATTACGTACTAACGTATAACGTTATATACTATTACGTAATGACGTATAACGTTATATACTAATACGTAATGACGTATATTGTTATATACTATTACGTACTAACGTATAACGTTATATACTATTACGTAATTACGTATAACGCTATATACTATTACGTACTAACGTATAACGTTATAAACTAATACGTAATGACGAATATCGTTATATACTATTACGTACTAACGTATAACGTTATATACTATTACGCAATGACGTATAACGTTATATACTATTACGCACTAACGTATAACGTTATAAACTAATACGTACTAACGTATAACGTTATATACTATTACGTGCTAACGTATAACGTTATATACTATTTCGTTCTAACGTGTAACGTTATATACTATTACGTAATGACGTATAACGTTATAAACTAATACGTAATGACGAGTAACGTTATATACTATTACGTACTAACGTATAACGTTATAAACTAATACGTACTAACGTATAACGTTATAAACTAATACGTACTAATGTGTAACGTTATATAGTATTACCTGATGACGTATAACGTTGTATACTATTACGTAATAACGTGTAACGTAATATAGTATTACCTGATGACGTATAACGTTATGTACTATTACGTACTAACGTATATCGTTATATACTATTACGTACTAACGTATAACGTTATAATCTAATACGTAATGACGTATAACGTTATATACTATTACGTACTAACGTATAACGTTATATACTATTACGTAATGACGTATAACGCTATATACTATTACGTACTAACGTATAACGTTATACACTATTACGTAAAGACGTATAACGTTATATACTAATACGTAATAACGTATAACGTTGTATACTATTACGTACTAACGTATAACGTTATATACTATTACGTAATGACGTATAACGTTATATACTAATACGTAATGACGTATATTGTTATATACTATTACGTACTAACGTATAACGTTATATACTATTACGTAATTACGTATAACGCTATATACTATTACGTACTAACGTATAACGTTATAAACTAATACGTAATGACGAATATCGTTATATACTATTACGTACTAACGTATAACGTTATATACTATTACGCAATGACGTATAACGTTATATACTATTTCGTTCTAACGTGTAACGTTATATACTATTACGTAATGACGTATAACGTTATAAACTAATACGTAATGACGAGTAACGTTATATACTATTACGTACTAACGTATAACGTTATAAACTAATACGTACTAACGTATAACGTTATAAACTAATACGTACTAATGTGTAACGTTATATAGTATTACCTGATGACGTATAACGTTGTATACTATTACGTAATAACGTGTAACGTAATATAGTATTACCTGATGACGTATAACGTTATATACTATTACGTACTAACGTATAACGTTATATAGTATTACGTACTAACGTATAACGTTACACACTATTACGTAAAGACGTATGACGTTATATACTAATACGTAATAACGTATAACGTTATAAACTAATACGTAATGACGTATAACGTTATAAACTAATACGTAATGACGAATAACGTTATATACTATTACGTACTAACGTATAACGTTATATACTATTACGCAGTGACGTATAACGTTATATACTATTACGCACTAACGTATAACGTTATAAACTAATACGTACTAACGTATAACGTTATATACTATTACGTGCTAACGTATAACGTTATATACTATTTCGTGCTAACGTGTAACGTTATATACTATTACGTAATGACGTATAACGTTATAAACTAATACGTAATGACGAGTAACGTTATATACTATTACGTACTAACGTATAACGTTATAAACTAATACGTACTAACGTATAACGTTATAAACTAATACGTACTAATGTGTAACGTTATATAGTATTACCTGATGACGTATAACGTTGTATACTATTACGTAATAACGTGTAACGTAATATAGTATTACCTGATGACGTATAACGTTATATACTATTACGTACTAACGTATAACGTTATATAGTATTACGTACTAACGTATAACGTTACACACTATTACGTAAAGACGTATAACGTTATATACTAATACGTAATAACGTATAACGTTATAAACTAATACGTAATGACGAATAACGTTATATACTATTACGTACTAACGTATAACGTTATAAACTAATACGTAATGACGTATAACGTTATAAACTAATACGTAATGACGAGTAACGTTATATACTATTACGTACTAACGTATAACGTTATAAACTAATACGTACTAACGTATAACGTTATACACCATTACGTAAAGACGTATAACGTTATATGCTAATACGTAAAAACGTATAACGTTGTATACTATTACGTACTAACGTATAACGTTATATAGTATTACGTACTAACGTATAACGTTATACACTATTACGTAATGACGAATAACGTTATATACTATTACGTACTAACGTATAACGTTATATACTATTACGCAATGACGTATAACGTTATATACTATTACGCAAGGACGTAAAACGCTATATACTATTACGTACTAACGTATAACGTTATAAACTATTACGCAATGACATATAACGTTATATACTATTACGCAATGACGTATAACGCTATATACTATTACGTACTAACGTATAACGTTATAAACTAATACGTAATAACGTATAACGTTATATACTATTACGCACTAACGTATAACGTTATAAACTAATACGTACTAACGAATAACGTTATATACTATTACGTACTAACGTATAATGTTATAAACTAATACGTAATGACGTATAACGTTATAAACTAATACGTAATGACGAATAACGTTATGTACTATTACGTACTAACGTATAACGTTATAAACTAATACGTACTAACGTATAACGTTATTGAGTATTACCTTATAGCGTATAACGTTATATACTAATACGTAATAACGTAAAACGTTATATACTATTACGTAATAACGTATAACGTTATATACTATTGCGTGATGACGTATAACGTTATACACTATTACGTAAAGACGTATAACGTTATATACTAATACGTAATAACGTATAACGTTATAAACTAATACGTAATGACGAATAACGTTATATACTATTACGTACTAACGTATAACGTTATAAACTAATACGTAATGACGTATAACGTTATAAACTAATACGTAATGACGAGTAACGTTATATACTATTACGTACTAACGTATAACGTTATAAACTAATACGTACTAACGTATAACGTTATTGAGTATTACCTTATAGCGTATAACGTTATAAACTAATACGTACTAATGTGTAACGTTATATAGTATTACCTGATGACGTATAACGTTGTATACTATTACGTAATAACGTGTAACGTAATATAGTATTACCTGATGACGTATAACGTTATATACTATTACGCACTAACGTATAACGTTATATACTATTACGCAATGACGTATAACGTTATATACTATTACGCAATGACGTATAACGCTATATACTATTACGTACTAAAGTATAACGTTATAAACTAATACGTAATGACGTATAACGTTATAAACTAATACGTAATGACGAGTAACGTTATATACTATTACGTACTAACGTATAACTTTATAAACTAATACGTACTAACGTATAACGTTATACACCATTACGTAAAGACGTATAACGTTATATACTAATACGTAATAACGTATAACGTTGTATACTATTACGTACTAACGTATAACGTTATGAACTAATACGTACTAACGTATAACGTTATATACTATTACGTAATGACGTATAACGTTATATACTAATACGTAATAACGTATAACGTTATATCGTATTACGTGCTAACGTATAACGTTATATACTATTACGTACTAACGTATAACGTTATAAACTAATACGTACTAACGTATAACGTTATATACTATTACGTGCTAACGTATAACGTTATATACTATTTCGTGCTAACGTGTAACGTTATATACTATTACGTAATGACGTATAACGCTATATACTATTACGTACTAACGTGTAACGTTATATAGTATTACGTACTAACGTATAACGTTATACACTATTACGTAAAGACGTATAACGTTATATACTAATACGTAATAAGGTATAACGTTGTATACTATTACGTACTAACGTATAACGTTATATAGTATTACGTGCTAACGGATAACGTTATATACTATTTCGTGCTAACGTGTAACGTTATATACTAATACGTAATAACGTATAACGTTATATACTATTACGTACTAACGTATAACGTTATATATTATTACGTACTAACGTATAACGTTATACACTATTACGTAAAGACGAATAACGTTATATACTAATACGTAATAAGGTATAACGTTGTATACTATTACGTACTAACGTATAACGTTATATACTATTACGTAATGACGTATAACGTTATATACTAATACGTAATGACGTATATCGTTATATACTATTACGTACTAACGTATAACGTTATATACTATTACGTAATGACGTATAACGTTATAAACTAATACGTAATGACGAATAACGTTATATAATATTACGTACTTACGTATAACGTTATAAACTAATACGTACTAACGTATAACGTTATGTACTATTACGTACTAACGTATATCGTTATATACTATTACGTACTAACGTATAACGTTATAATCTAATACGTAATGACGTATAACGTTATATACTATTACGTACTAACGTATAACGTTATATACTATTACGTAATGACGTATAACGCTATATACTATTACGTACTAACGTATAACGTTATACACTATTACGTAAAGACGTATAACGTTATATACTAATACGTAATAACGTATAACGTTGTATACTATTACGTACTAACGTATAACGTTATATACTATTACGTAATGACGTATAACGTTATATACTAATACGTAATGACGTATATTGTTATATACTATTACGTACTAACGTATAACGTTATATACTATTACGTAATGACGTATAACGCTATATACTATTACGTACTAACGTATAACGTTATAAACTAATACGTAATGACGAATATCGTTATATACTATTACGTACTAACGTATAACGTTATATACTATTACGCAATGACGTATAACGTTATATACTATTACGCACTAACGTATAACGTTATAAACTAATACGTACTAACGTATAACGTTATATACTATTACGTGCTAACGTATAACGTTATATACTATTTCGTTCTAACGTGTAACGTTATATACTATTACGTAATGACGTATAACGTTATAAACTAATACGTAATGACGAGTAACGTTATATACTATTACGTACTAACGTATAACGTTATAAACTAATACGTACTAACGTATAACGTTATAAACTAATACGTACTAATGTGTAACGTTATATAGTATTACCTGATGACGTATAACGTTGTATACTATTACGTAATAACGTATAACGTAATATAGTATTACCTGATGACGTATAACGTTATATACTATTACGTACTAAAGTATAACGTTATAAACTAATACGTAATGACGAATAACGTTATATACTATTACGTACTAACGTATAACGTTATAAACTAATACGTAATGACGTATAACGTTATAAACTAATACGTAATGACGAGTAACGTTATATACTATTACGTACTAACGTATAACGTTATAAACTAATACGTACTAACGTATAACGTTATACACCATTACGTAAAGACGTATAACGTTATATACTAATACATAATAACGTATAACGTTGCATACTATTACGTACTAACGTATAACGTTATATACTATTACGTAATGACGTATAACGCTATATACTATTACGTACTAACGTATAACGTTATAAACTAATACGTAATGACGAATAACGTTATATACAGGGTGCGCCGTTAGAATCCGGACAAAAGAAGTTTTGTGCAGAAAGTTGTTTATTTAAGTCAATACACAAAAACACATGAAAATGTTGTTATATCTCATTTAAAGGGTCCTTGCTGAGAACTTTTATTCTATGTAACCACCCTCTGCCTCTATGACCTGCTCTATTCTTGCTCTAAAGCGCGAGCACGCTGACTTCAACTGGTCGCGTTTAATTGTCGCGAATTCTGACTCGATAGCAGCTCGTAGGGAGTTGACGTTGGGGTGCCTGCATTTATTAGTTTGTCTCTCGATAACGCCCCACACGTAATAGTCCAATGGGTTTAGGTCGGGACTGTTAGGAGGCCAGAAATCTTTCGACCAAAACATGTCCACATTGTCAGAGAGCCAATTTTGAACAAGATGACTTGTATGAGCAGGTGCGCCATCTTGTTGAAATAAATACGGCCTTCCAGAAGCCGTAATTTCCATCCACGGCTTTATTACTGTCTTCAGGACCTCCAAATAAACCTCCTTTGTGATTCTTTCGCCTTTTTGGAAGAAGTGCGGAGGCATGACGTCGCCCTCACTTGAGACAACGCTCAAAACGTGAACACTTGCTGGAAATTTGGTTTTGCCCACAACAAAATTAAATTACCGTCGATCTTGGGTAGCTAAAGAATTTTATAATTTCGACCGGCGTTCTCCCGGCGCGAAGACTTTCTATAATCGCCGCTCTTCTATCGTATTCCGGGTTTTGCTTAACGAGTTCTGTCATTTTGAGGTTATAGAAGACTTATTGACATATTTAACTAACTTCAGAGTCAATCAGCACAAACATCTGAATTCTAATATGGTGGGAACTACAAATTGAATTCTGTCCGAATTCTAACGGCGCACCCTGTAGTATTACGTACTAACGTATGACGTTATATACTATTACGTAAAGACGTATAACGTTATATACTAATACGTAATAACGTACAACGTTATATCGTATTACGTGCTAACGTATAACGTTATATACTATTACGTACTAACGTGTAACGTTATAAACTAATACGTAATGACGTATAACGTTATATACTATTACGCACTAACGTATAACGTTATAAACTAATACGTACTAACGTATAACGTTATATACTATTACGTGCTAACGTATAACGTTATATACTATTTCGTGCTAACGTGTAACGTTATAAACTAATACGTAATGACGAATAACGTTATATACTATTTCGTACTAACGTATAACGTTATATACTATTACGCAATGACGTATAACGTTATATACTATTACGCACTAACGTATAACGTTATAAACTAATACGTACTAACGTATAACGTTATATACTATTACGTGCTAACGTATAACGTTATATACTATTACGCAATGACGTATAACGTTATATACTATTACGCACTAACGTATAACGTTATAAGCTAATACGAACTAACGTATAACGTTATATACTATTACGTACTAACGTATAACGTTATATACTATTTCGTGCTAACGTGTAACGTTATATACTATTACGTAATAACGTATAACGCTATATACTATTACGTACTAACGTGTAACGTTATATAGTATTACGTACTAACGTATAACGTTACACACTATTACGTAAGGACGTATAACGTTATATACTAATACGTAATAACGTATAACGTTATAAACTAATACGTAATGACGAATAACGTTATATACTATTACGTACTAACGTATAACGTTATAAACTAATACGTAATGACGTATAACGTTATAAACTAATACGTAATGACGAGTAACGTTATATACTATTACGTACTAACGTATAACGTTATAAACTAATACGTACTAACGTATAACGTTATACACCATTACGTAAAGACGTATAACGTTATATGCTAATACGCAATAACGTATAACGTTGTATACTATTACGTACTAACGTATAACGTTATATAGTATTACGTACTAACGTATAACGTTATACACTATTACGTAAAGACGTATAACGTTATATACTAATACGTAATAACGTATAACGTTATATACTATTACGTACTAACGTATAACGTTATAAACTAATACGTAATGACGAATAACGTTATATACTATTACGTACTAACGTATAACGTTATATGCTATTACGCAATGACGTATAACGTTATATACTATTACGCAATGACGTATAACGCTATATACTATTACGTACTAAAGTATAACGTTATAAACTAATACGTAATGCCGAATAACGTTATATACTATTACGTACTAACGTATAACGTTATATACTATTACGTAATGACGTATAACGTTATAAACTAATACGTAATGACGAGTGACGTTATATACTATTACGTACTAACGTATAACGTTATATACTATTACGTAATGACGTATAACGTTATAGACTATTACGTAAAGACGTATAACGTTATATACTAATACGTAATAACGTATAACGTTGTATACTATTACGTACTAACGTATAACGTTATATACCATTACGTAATGGCGTATAACGTTATGTACTAATACGTAATGACGTATATCGTTATATACTATTACGCACTAACGTACAACGTTATAAACTAATACGTAATGACGAATAACGTTATATACTATTACGTACTAACGTATAACGTTATATACTATTACGTAATGACGCATAACGCTATATACTATTACGTACTAACGTATAACGTTATAAACTAATACGTAATGACGAATAACGTTATATACTATTACGTACTAACGTATAACGTTATATGCTATTACGCAATGACGTATAACGTTATATACTATTACGCAATGACGTATAACGCTATATACTATTACGTACTAAAGTATAACGTTATAAACTAATACGTAATGACGAATAACGTTATATACTATTACGTACTAACGTATAACGTTATATACTATTACGTAATGACGTATAACGTTATAAACTAATACGTAATGACGAGTAACGTTATATACTATTACGTACTAACGTATAACGTTATAAACTAATACGTACTAACGTATAACGTTATAAACTAATACGTAATGACGAATAACGTTATATAGTATTACGTACTAACGTATAACGTTATAAACTAATACGTACTAACGTATAACGTTATTGAGTATTACCTTATAGCGTGTAACGTTATATATTAATACGTAATAACGTAAAACGATATATACTATTACGTACTAACGTATAACGTTATAAACTAATACGTAATGACGAATAACGTTATATACTATTACGTACTAACGTATAACGTTATATGCTATTACGCAATGACGTATAACGTTATACACCATTACGTAAAGACGTATAACGTTATATACTAATACGTAATAACGAATAACGTTGTATACTATTACGTACTAACGTATAACGTTATATACTATTACGTAATGACGTATAACGTTATAGACTATTACGTAAAGACGTATAACGTTATATACTAATACGTAATAACGTATAACGTTGTATACTATTACGTACTAACGTATAACGTTATATACCATTACGTAATGGCGTATAACGTTATGTACTAATACGTAATGACGTATATCGTTATATACTATTACGCACTAACGTACAACGTTATAAACTAATACGTAATGACGAATAACGTTATATACTATTACGTACTAACGTATAACGTTATATACTATTACGTAATGACGCATAACGCTATATACTATTACGTACTAACGTATAACGTTATAAACTAATACGTAATGACGAATAACGTTATATACTATTACGTACTAACGTATAACGTTATATGCTATTACGCAATGACGTATAACGTTATATACTATTACGCAATGACGTATAACGCTATATACTATTACGTACTAAAGTATAACGTTATAAACTAATACGTAATGCCGAATAACGTTATATACTATTACGTACTAACGTATAACGTTATATACTATTACGTAATGACGTATAACGTTATAAACTAATACGTAATGACGAGTGACGTTATATACTATTACGCACTAACGTATAACGTTATAAACTAATACGTACTAACGTATAACGTTATAAACTAATACGTACTAATGTGTAACGTTATATAGTATTACCTGATGACGTATAACGTTGCATACTATTACGTAATAACGTGTAACGTAATATAGTATTACCTGATGACCTATAACGTTAT